>NW_022262757.1:70000-150671 GCF_002021735.2 Oncorhynchus kisutch
GTATGTTAGAGATGTATTAACCCCCGCCTCCCCTTCCTGTCCCTCTGTAGGTGCGGAGTCGTCCCCTGCCCACCTGGTGTCTAGCGGCCGGGCGGCTCGGAGGAGCTTCAGTCTGGAAAAAGCTCCCCTGAGTGAGAGAGTCTCGGAGAGACAGGCCAGCACAGAGCCTGTCAGGAGACGACCAGGTCAGACAAGATCATCTACATACGTGCTTTATATCCACTCGATTTGAAAAACAAATGATAGTATATTTAGCCTGATGGGACGCAGAAAAGATGTGTGTCATTCATTTCTTGTAACCTCTTGATCTTGTAAAGGTATATGTAGTGTGAACTGATTGGTGACTTACCAGACATTCAATTGGTTTCAATTGCAGGGAGACCCAAAGGTTCAGGGAAGAAGAAGAACCTGTCAGACAGCACCAATAAGAACGCAGCCCCTCTGCTCAGCTGGCCGGCTGTGGCTGTCCCCAGGAAGAGGGCCTGTGAAAATCTGTTCCAGCTCAACGGGACTCCCAGGAAGGCCCTGAGGGGGACGAGGGAGGCACACCTGTTCCCCCTGCCCCCGGCCCCTGTCTCTACACCGACCAAGGGCCTGTTCAGCAGCAGCTCCTTCGAGGTTGACTCCTTCAGCAGCATCGCTAACGGCTACTCCTCCTTCTGTAGCACCCAGCCCACCGGCATGTCCCTGGGTTCCAGGACCGGGCCCTATGTCCAGAGACGGAGGCCCGGCGAGGTGCCGCGGAGCAGCAGGAAGAGCAGTCAGGAGTTCCTGGTCAAACTGGATCACGAGGGGGTGACCTCACCCAAGACGAAGAACAGCAAGGCCCTGCTGCTGCTGGGCGGTGGCTCTGGGTTCGGGGCCAAAGGCGTGGGCGGCCTCCCCAGGCCTGAGGCCTACTCCCACCCAGTCCTGCTGGTTAAGGACAACAGGAAGGGAGTTTCTGCCTCGAGGGCTGAGCTCCTCCTTAAGGGTGCCCCTTCTCCACAGAGGAAGGCTTCTCCCTCCCTGGCTATGGGGGAGTACGGTGTCGGCGAGCTTGGTCTCAGCTGCCATCGGGACTGCCACAGCTCCTACTCGGACCTGGACAACGAAGAGGAGGAGGAAGAGGAGGAGAGGAGGAGGAGAAGGGGGGCTGCGCTGGCCACAGCAGCCTCTGGAGGACTGAGGACGGCAGGAAGCTTTCTCTCGCGTCTCTCCGTCTCATCCTCTTCCTCTGGTTCCTCAAGTTCGTCCAGCTCAGGCTCCATGTCCAGTTCCAGCCTGTGCTCCTCGGATAACGACTCGTCCTACAGCTCGGAGGATGAGGAGAGCTCCACGCTGCTGCTACAGAGCTGCCTGTCCTCCCACCATGGCCTGCTGCAGTCCCCTGAGCCCCCGGCTGTAGCCGGACCCCACCAGGGCCAACAGTCCTTCGTGGCCAAGGCCGTGGCCGTATCCAACACCAAGGGAGGAGGAGCCACCAACGACCACAGTGCCAACAACAAGCTTCTCAAAAGGAAGGAGTGTAG
This sequence comes from Oncorhynchus kisutch, assembly GCF_002021735.2. Lineage (NCBI taxonomy): Eukaryota > Metazoa > Chordata > Actinopteri > Salmoniformes > Salmonidae > Oncorhynchus > Oncorhynchus kisutch. The sequence continues at coordinate 71,512 of NW_022262757.1, forward strand.
CAGCTCGTCCCCCTCCAAACCCCCCAGAGACCTGGTGAAGAGGCAAAGGGTTATCCCCGGTGATGCAGGACCAAGACCCAAGATGAACACGTTCCTACCGGGAAGACAGATGTGGAGGTGGTCGGGGAACCCCACTCAGGTGAGACACGGGTTGATCTTTCTATGGTCATTAAGTTTATGCCAATCTATTCCTACCCTAACCCTCTCACAATCCTCCATATCTTAGTTACATGAGACTCTAACCCTCTCACAATCCTCCATACAATAGTTACATGAGACTCTAACCCTCTCACAATCCTCCATACAATAGTTACATGAGACCCTAACCCTCTCACAATCCTCCATACAATAGGTACATGAGACTCTAACCCTCTCACAATCTTCCGTAGCAGAGGTACATGAGACCCTAACTCTCACAATCCTCTGTAGCAGAGGTACATGACCTTTAGAGCCGCACTATTGACCAGAGATACCAACTACTTAAGGTGACTTTAAGCACGCCTAGACTGGTATTCAATCCAACACAATAATCAGTCTTTGCACTGAGGGTGACTTCTAAAGGAGATTTCTCCTTGAGCTGACAGCCACATAGTTTACAGCCACATAGTTTAACAGCCACATAGTTTAACAGCCACATAGTTTACAGCCACATAGTTTAACAGCCACATAGTTTACAGCCACATAGTTTACAGCCACATAGTTTAACAGCCACATAGTTTACAGCCACATAGTTTACAGCCACATAGTTTAACAGCCACATAGTTTACAGCCACATAGTTTAACAGCCACATAGTTTACAGCCACATAGTTTACAGCCACATAGTTTAACAGCCACATAGTTTACAGCCACATAGTTTACAGCCACATAGTTTACAGCCACATAGTTTACAGCCACATAGTTTACAGCCACATAGTTTAACAGCCACATAGTTTACAGCCACATAGTTTACAGCCACATAGTTTACAGCCACATAGTTTACAGCCACATAGTTTACAGCAAACGTGATCTCCGCAAAACATCAGGGAAATGTCTTATAAAAGTTTATCGTATTGAACAGGACGTTTATCTTGAATCGTATTGTATTGTATCGTATTGAATCCCGCTTCCTAGTTCCTAGACGTGACTGTGTGTTCTGAGTGTTCCTGTGTCTCCACAGAGGCGGGGGCTGAAGGGGAAGTCCAGGAAGCTGTTCTACAAGGCCATCGTACGGGGAAGGGACACGGTGCGAGTGGGCGACTGTGCCATGTTCCTCTCTGCCGGCCGGCCCCACCTACCCTACGTGGGCCGCATCGAGAACTTCTGGGAATCCTGGAGCTCCAACATGGTGGTGAAGGTCAAGTGGTTCTACCACCCAGAGGAGACCAAGTTGGGCCAGAGGCACCGCGACAGCAAGGTACATCCACATTCAGGTTCAGATCGTTCTGTTGCCATTTGGGTTGCAAAATCCTGGTTTTAGGAACTGGGCATCCTTCAACTGGGATTTCTGGAAAACCTGGGAATTTGGGGAATTTTAGTTGGGAATGTGCCTTGATGTTGCACAAGCAATAAAAAAATATGTTATCATACCAATCATAGTGCACAGGTTGTTAATCTGTTATCATACCAATCATAGTGCACAGGTTGTTAATCTGTTATCATACCAATCATAGTGCACAGGTTGTTAATCTGTTATCATACCAATCGTAGTGCACAGGTTGTTAATCTGTTATCATACCAATCGTAGTGCACAGGTTGTTAATCTGTTATCATACCAATTGTAGTGCACAGGTTGTTAATCTGTTATCATACCAATCGTAGTGCACAGGTTGTTAATCTGTTATCATACCAATCATAGTGCACAGGTTGTTAATCTGTTATCATACCAATCATAGTGCACAGGTTGTTAATCTGTTATCATACCAATCATAGTGCACAGGTTGTTAATCTGTTATCATACCAATCGTAGTGCACAGGTTGTTAATCTGTTATCATACCAATCGTAGTGCACAGGTTGTTAATCTGTTATCATACCAATTGTAGTGCACAGGTTGTTAATCTGTTATCATACCAATCGTAGTGCACAGGTTGTTAATCTGTTGTCATACCAATCATAGTGCACAGGTTGTTAATCTGTTATCATACCAATCATAGTGCACAGGTTGTTAATCTGTTGTTAATCTGTTATCATACCAATCATAGTGCACAGGTTGTTAATCTGTTATCATACCAATCATAGTGCACAGGTTGTTAATCTGTTATCATACCAATCATAGTGCACAGGTTGTTAATCTATTTGAAACGCGACCATAGTGTAACATTACAGGGGATAGCAAGCTGTCATCGTCTTTTGGTATCTCAGCATATTATGTGTTCAGAGTTGAAGTCGATTGAAAATACTGACATTTGCTCTCTCTCTCTCTCTCTCTCTCTTTCTCTCTCTCTCTCTCCCTCTCTCTCTCTCAGCACGCTCTGTATCAGTCGTGCCACGAGGACGAGAATGACGTCCAGACAATCTCCCACAAGTGCCAGGTGGTGAGCCGCGAGGAGTATGAGCACATGGCCCGCGGCCAGAAACCCAGCAGCAGCGTGACCACCCAAGGCCTGTACTATCTGGCTGGCACCTATGACCCCACCAGCGGTCAACTGCTCACTGCTGAGGGGGTGGCCATCGTCTGCTGAGCTGAGGACATCTTGTCCTAAGGATACTACTGAACCACCCATCTGATGGGAAATGAAGGTGAAGGTCCCCGCAGCTTTGCCTGAAGGACCCCTGGTCTGACTCAGTCCGTAGGAGGATTCCCAGATGGGTCAGTCCTGGAGGAAGTGAAGGTCAAGGTGCCTGTGGCTTTGCCTCAAGGACCCCTGGCCTGACTCAGTCCGTAGGAGGGTTCCCAGATGGGTCAGTCCTGGAGGAAGTGAAGGTCAAGGTGCCTGTGGCTTTGCCTGAAGGACCCATGGCCTGACTCAGTCCGTAGGAGGGTTCCCAGATGGGTCAGTCCTGGAGGAAGTGAAGGACCCCTGGCCTTAGTCAGTGCTGACTAGTGGTGGACGTCAGGGCCAAGGCAGGGCTGTCCCCTGTCTACACTGGATATCTCAACACACACGGCTGCTAGACTGGGGTGTAGTTAGAAGAAGGGGAGGGGGTAGCCATTCACAGCAGTGAACCCCATTCTGCTCCCATCCTCACTGGGTAACTGAAGACAAGGATCTGGGTCCTGAACAACCACAATCCAGGAGGTCAATGACACCCGACTGACTTTCCATTGGTCCAACTTAACATCTCTTTAGTTTAGACTGAGGATGGCATGTTTGAGGGACTGTTTCACACCTCATCTTTACACCACTCACCCATCATAGGTCACCAAATTAGAGCTGAACATAGGTTTGGATTGGACAGCTCAAGGCACCATTAGGTCGCTCCGGACCAGGCCTGTGGTTGCCTCATTTCAGCTGAGTGCGTGAGTGAGTGAGGTATGGGATGTACTCTCCATAGTTCGTCTTCATGATTCCAGGGATGATAAAATATGTATAAGATATCCATGATAAAGATGTAAATATTTGGAATGATTTTTCCAGTCAAGCCATACACTTCAGTACCTCTTGTCTCTCTTATGGATCAGGTGTATAACTGTACAGGTCAGTTATCTGTTCTTTTTGTTGTTGTTGTCTATATGTATATAACAACTATTTTATATACAGTATATATGAAAGGTATCTTTCCATGTTTTTTATTGATTTATTTTTCTATGAGGGGTGAATATGGCTCTTTGTGTTTTTCTTTGGGACGATGAGCTTAAGATGTAAAAGTGTTGCACTACACATGACCTGCTGAGACAGACAGACAGACAGACAGACAGACAGACAGACAGACAGACAGACAGACAGACAGACAGACAGACAGACAGACAGACAGACAGACAGACAGACAGACAGACAGACAGACAGACAGACAGACAGACAGACAGACAGACAGACAGACAGACAGACAGACAGACAGACAGACAGACAGACAGACAAAGAGAGAGAGAGAGAGAGAGAGAGAGAGAGAGAGCACAGAAATGAGAGAAGGATATAACAGGAGAGGTCTCCTGAGAGAGAGAGAGAGAGAGAGAGAGAGCACAGCAATGAGAGAAGGATATAACAGGAGAGAGGAACCATCCTGTTGAAGTGTAAATGTGTCTTTAAATGTGTTACTTTCCACATGTGTTATTTAGTTTTAGAACCATCTTTATTGATGTACTTTTCAGTTGTTCCTCGCTACATAGCAGATCCACGTGGACTGCATTCACGGGTTACAAAAGAATACTATTAACAAGTGAGAAATACAGATATTTACATATATTTATTTTTATTGGTATTGACATACATTCTAATATTGCCCTGGCATCACTTTAACAATGCCATTGTGGCATGCTCTCCACATCATTCAATTCTAAATGAGTTGGTCTGCGTATGCAGGTGTATAGAAGCGCTATACTTCAAGTACACATTTGGACCTGTAAAAACCAAAGCTTCTACTCTGTAGGATCTTCATGAAGTACTATGGAAGTAGTACTTACGAAGAACATCAAGCAGCTGTGTTATTCAGAGATCCCTGGGAACTTAATAATCAAACTGTTTCTCACTCTGAGAATACAAGACGTCCCCCTATGTGCATATATGGCTTTGCTTTGTGACAATGGGTTTTCTTGCACACGTACCTGTAGCTCTGTGAGGTCCAAAGTCCCTGTGGCCAAAATTCATCAGTGACCTGAAACAGGTGGCTGATAAGGTCATACCAAGGTCACGGTACTGTAACATCAAAAAAAGGTTTGAATATTGACAATTTGTTGAAGATTCAGCAGTTGGGTTTATTGATTAATTAATAGACATGCCTCTTAATTAGGAACACACATGCACTCAATGTTAATGGTGAAGGACAATCAAATTCACAAAGCAATGGATATAGTTTAAAAGTCTCACTGAATCAAAATATTGCTTTTAAATGTTTTATGTAATTTTGTGCCAAATCCATTTTGTCTCAGCCTCTATGTTCTTACGGTGTTTTATTTGCTCATCATCAGCCTTTATTTATTGTCAATGTTGCTGTTTGCTCGTCAAGCCATGAGCTCTCTATGACAACGTCACGTTGTTTCTCCATGTGATGGCACATTTGGTTTAGTTAATAACAGTTTGGTCTTTGAAGAGGCTGCGCAGTAAACAGGAATACAGGAACACTGAATTATTCTCATCCACAAACCTCTCTGAATAACTTCCTGTTTGGACCGGACCCTCCTGCTCTCTGTATGCGGTGGCGCGACTGACTGACTACATCGCAGACGTTTCATTGCATCAACCAATAGTTATGCGCCACAGTCCGACATCAGATTGCTATGTCGTATGATGTGGTTAGCAGATATGTTAAACACACGAGTGTTGGGATATGGCAGGCGTCTGCAATTTAGTCAGGCAGGAACGCCACCTATGACTCTGCATCCCGGGTTAGATCCCGGGCTGTATCACAACCGGCCGTGATCGGGAGTCCCATAGGGCGGCGCACAATTGGCCCAGTGTCGTCCGGGTTAGAGGAGGGTATGGCCAGTGTAGGCCGTCGTTGTAAATAAGAATTGGTTCTTAACTGACTTGCCGAGTTAAATAAAGGTTAAAATAAGAAGGGAAAAGCTCCATCTCAGGGTCCTCATTGTCTGTGACCCTAACTTCCTGAAAGATTGACCTCCCATTTGTTTCAAGCAAAAAAAAATAACGGTCTAAGGCCGAGATGTTTATGTGGCCGGGATGTTTGTGTGTGTGTGTGTTTGTATGTGCATGCGTATGTATGTTTGCGTGTGTGTGTGTGTGTTTGTATGTGCATGCATACGGATGTTTGTGTGTGTGTGTTTGTATGTGCATGCGTATGTATGTTTGTGTGTGTGTGTGTGTATGTGTTTGTATGTGCATGCGTATGTATGTTTGCGTGTGTGTGTGTGTGTGTGTTTGTATGTACATGCATATGGATGTTTGTGTGTGTGTGTGTGTTTGTATGTGCATGTGTATGTATGTTTGCGTGTGTGTGTGTTTGTATGTGCATGCGTATGTATGTTTGTGTGTGTGTGTGTGTGTTTGTATGTACATGCATATGGATGTTTGTGTGTGTGTGTGTGTTTGTATGTGCATGCGTATGTATGTTTGTGTGTGTGTGTGTGTGTTTGTATGTGCATGCGTATGTATGTTTGTGTGTGTGTGTGTGTGTTTGTATGTACATGCATATGGATGTTTGTGTGTGTGTGTTTGTATGTGCATGCGTATGTATGTTTGCGTGTGCTTGCGTGCAAGATGCCTGTAAAAAGAGGCCACTGGATATATGAAATTAGAATGTAGTTTTGTAACTCCCGTGTCTTCACGTATAACGAGAGAGACAGCCTTAGCATTTTGTTTGGAGGCCAGGTGCTATACTAAGATGGCTCAGAGAACTTGCATTGAAGTTCAGTGATTGGGCAGAATATTGCAAAGGCTCATGGGCCAAAGAAAATCAGGATGCAGGAGCATCTTTCTTTTCAACTCACTTTTGGTTATAAGGGAACGGAAATATAAGGTGTGAAAGGTATGCAGTCTCTGATAGAGTTGTTATGGTAAATATTAATGTTGACACATTATGTTAATATGATGATTATTATTTGAATATTGTTCTATTGAATTATCTCCTGCTATCAATGTTATAAAGACATGTAGATGTGTATAGCACGTTTGGGGGTAAATGTTTTACAAATAAATACTTTAATAATATAAATCTGTAAAAAATGTTTTAGTATGAAGATTTTTTTATCTGGGTTATGAATAAATATCACAACTTAAAACAACGTATTATTTGGATTGCTAATTTATACACCTATGTCCGGCACCTATGTCTGAATGATAATTCATCACTTTTCTTGATGAATTCTTTGATAGCAATAGGAATTAGCCGCTTGTGCTGTCCTTTATTGGCAAAAAGAAATCTTGATCGCCGGTGCTGGTGAGACTGCTCTGTTTCGACCAATGAGAAGGGTGCTCTATGGTGGAATCTAGAGTGCCTTGCACCACGTTCCATGACTAACACGAATGCAGTGAGCAGTGTACTCACAGTATGATGAGTGCAAGGTTGGGGTCAATCCCAATTTAATTTGAAATTCCAATTAAATTCTTGAATTCACTCATGAACTGGAGAATTTACGTTGAAATCAATTTGAATTTCAACAAATGTTCAAGTTTTGGAATTGGAATTGAATTGGACTTATTATTTTAAATAATTTTAACTTGTACCTCTATAATTCCAGTATACTGTATCTAGGCTGCCTGAACCATGACAAGATCCGCCTGTGGGAATTTAATTGGAATGGGAATTTGTGGAATTGTTGGGGATAATATTGAATTGGAAATGATTTACTTATTGGAATTGACCTAACATTGGAATTGAGAGGAATTGAATTATCTCTGAATTCCAAATCTGACCTGGAATTTGAATGGAATTAAATGGAATTTACAGGGAGAAGGAATTGAATTAGAATTACATTTGTGGAATTAACCCCAATCCTGGAGGAGTGTCTGTGTGAGATTCCGCTTTCTCAGTCAGTTATCACCACACTGAAGACCTGTGGATTTGCACATACAGTTCTAACAACTGAGTTAAAACTGTTCAGTACTCAGTCAGTCAGTGTTTTCCCTCTGTTCTGCTCTCAGCACTGCCTCAAGGTCCAAGCTAAGGTGTCACCCACATCCCACCAGCCATACATAGATCTACCATATCTGCACATTTGTGCGTTTCCTCGACAACTTGACAAAGACAATCTCCGTCACCAGACTCAAGTGAGATAACTTCGCTGTCATTACAGGAGGGTGGGCACAATATGGGTCACTAACCTTTCTCTCTGAGGGGCCTGGGGGTCCAGCACCACATTTCCCTCCCCCCAACTCCTCCACTTCCCCAGAGCCCATACCTCCCCCATCCCACCGCTCCCCTCCCCCAAACCTCCTCAACCTCCCCCCTGGCTCAGACGGGGTTAATGAGACATCAGTCATCACAATCTCCACCAGTGGCCCTCAGTGAACACAAACATTGTCTTCTTTTACTGTGAGCAGCCCTTTGTGTGCTAACCGTGGCCACTGTCCCATGTCCAGGCCAGGGCTCGCTCTGCGTCATCACCGTAGGGGTGGTAGGAGCTGGCTGGCCGAATCACCGTGGGGGTGGAGGGTAATCACCAAAGGGGTGGGAGAGGCGCCTCAAGTCAACTCTCTGTGCTCCAAAGATATAAATTCAAAACAAAGACCTTTGAGTTTATTACAGGCTTGGGTAACTTCATGACAACATGTGTTTGAATATAAATCTTAGTAGCCTGCAGTACATTTTGTTATACAACCCTAAAAGCACAAACAGGGATCCATTTTGTCCACAAGGGGTCAAAAGCTTCCATTTCAAAACACTTTTTTGGGGACTTTGTCAAGCAACTAGTTACCGAGACAAAACACAATGGTGCCTATATCACCCATATTGGTGGCTATCGTACATCGTACCGGTATGTCAGATGAGCTCACTCGCCAATTTCTCAGACTAAGTATCACAGAAACAAAACACTTTGAATGAATAACAAAAACTTTTCCTGACAAGTTGCTATTGATGATATTGTCAGATGTGTGCGTACTGGTAGCGAAGTCAGGTGCAGGAGAGCAGAGATTTGTGAACAGGCGCACGCACACTTTATTTAGGCAAAAGTGCAAAACGCGCAAAACAGTCACAAGAATGATGTTTAACAATGAACATCTTCGTGAAAAATAACACTGAAAAAACAAGCCAGTCTGGCACATCAACAATACACACATGATGGGGAACAGAGGAATAAATGCATGTAGATTGATTGGGGAATGAAGACCAGGTGTGCAGGGAACAAGACAAAACAAATGGATACATGAAAAATGGAGCGGCGATGGCTAGAAAGCCGGTGACGTCGACCGCCGAAAGCCACCCGAACAGAACAAGGAGAGGAGCCGACTTCGGCGGAAGTCGTGACAGATATTGATAACAATAACTGTTCAACACGTGAAAAACAGACAGAAACATATATATTTTTAAAATAAATGTGTACAAATATATGCTTATTTTTGGGGATTAAAACCATTTGCTTGAGAAACAAAAAATCCACCCAAAACCACAAATTCTTATCATTTACAGTGTTAAATAACACTAATATGTGAGAACAATATTTTTCTTTTCATATATATTCTTTTCATTTTGTCTTTATAATAAGGTTGGTAGCAACATGTGAAAATCGCTGTGGAAATCTGTTACGGCTCAAGTTAAGTACAAAACCCACAATGGAATGCTCTCTCTATGGGCTGGCTAGATAGCTAGCCAGCAAACGTAGCTACACACAATAATACCAAAGTCAACATCTGCATGTGAAGTGGCTAGTTTGCTGTAAAATCGGCTAAACAAACTCCACTATCAATTTAGGAGTCTACAATCTCACCATGTTCAACCTGTAGATCGATGTGCCTCGCAGAGTGGTGTGACATTCGCAACAGCCATGTACGGCACCAGGCAATGCCCGCGGGACTGAAGAGGCAGACAAATAGGTAAAATGTGGTGGACCCTCTGTTAAATTACACATTTCACATTACACTTGTTTCTCCTGCCATGGCCTAGATCCAGGCATGGCACCCCTAATCCATCTCTCTGTTGCTCATTACCAGTGGCTTGTACAGATTCTGTATCGGCTATGCTAGCTGAGCTTTCCACAGCATTACGTGGGATTACTGTCTCTCCTCGCAACATATGATGTTCACATGCTTATGCAATGATGTAGCACTCTGTTGACACTCTATTGACACTAGACCTGGGTTGAAATACTATTTATTGTATTTCAATTACTTTCAAATACATTTTAAGGAAGTATTTAAAATGGGAATGCATTTGGATAAACATTTTGAAGGCCAATCTTTTCTCCTACCTCTTCCTCCACTCTTCCCCCCCTCCTCTCTTCTCCTACCCTCTCTTCTCCTACCCTCTCTTCCCCCCCGCCACTCTTCTCCTACCCTCTCTTCTCACTCTGTATGCAGACTCGTCTCAGGGAGCGTTGCTCGGTGTCAACAGGAGGAATGCTACACTGCACAAATATCCACACCCCATAAATGTCTCGACCCCTGCCTGACCCTGTCTGACCACTGACCAGCTGGGGATTGGGGGGGAGGGGGAGGGGATGAAGTTATGAGAAGGCAAGTCTGTGTATTTACATGCCAATTACTTGTCCACAAGGGCAATGCGTGTGCTTGTTAACATCTAGTACAGTGGTTCCCACAGTGGAACCCATGGAGGAACTTTGCCTATCCACTGCAAGTACTTGAGAGGACTCATGAAACCATAGGCCTACTGCTAAAATGCACAAGGGGGTACGACAGGGGTACTCTGGACAAAGCAAAATTCAGTTGGTGGAACAGTAACCGAAAAGGGATGGGGACCACTGACTACGGCTCTGAACATTGGGGGTTCAATTCCAGTTCTAGGCAGTGTTTAAAAATGTGTCGTCGTCAAAAGCGCTAGTAGTGGTAGTCTATAGCATTAGTAGTGGTAGTAGTGGTAGTCTATAGCATTAGTAGTGGTAGTAGTGGTAGTCTATAGCATTAGTAGTGGTAGTAGTGGTAGTCTATAGCATTAGTAGTGGTAGTAGTGGTAGTCTACAGTGTTAGTGGTAGTGGTAGTCTATAGCATTAGTAGTGGTAGTCTATAGTGCTTGTAGTGGTAGTAGTGGTAGAAGTGGTAGTCTATAGTGGTAATCTATAGCATTAGTAGTGGGAGTAGTGGTAGTAGTGGTAGTCTATAGTGTAAGTAGTGGTAGTAGTGGTAGTCTACAGTGGGAGTAGTGGTAGTCTATAGCATTAGTAGTGGTAGTCCATAGTGTTAGTAGTGGTAGCAGTGGTAGTCTGTAGTGATAGTTGTGGTAGTAGTGGTAGTCTACAGTGTTAGTAGTGGTAGTAGAGGTAGTCTATAGCATTAGTAGTGGTAGTCCATAGTGTTAGTAGTGGTAGCAGTGGTAGTCTGTAGTGATAGTAGTGGTAGTCTACAGCGTTAGTAGTGGTAGTAGAGGTAGTCTATAGCATTAGTAGTGGTAGTCCATAGTGTTAGTAGTGGTAGCAGTGGTAGTCTGTAGTGATAGTTGTGGTAGTAGTGGTAGTCTACAGTGTTAGCAGTGGTAGTAGAGGTAGTCTATAGCATTAGTAGTGGTAGTCCATAGTGTTAGTAGTGGTAGTCTGTAGTGATAGTTGTGGTAGTAGTGGTAGTCTACAGTGTTAGTAGTGGTAGTAGAGGTAGTCTATAGCATTAGTAGTGGTAGTCCATAGTGTTAGTAGTGGTAGCAGTGGTAGTCTGTAGTGATAGTTGTGGTAGTAATGGTAGTCTACAGTGTTAGCAGTGGTAGTAGTGGTAGTCTACAGTGTTAGCAGTGGTAGTAGTGGTAGGCTATGGTGTTAGTAGTGGTAGTAGTGGTAGTCTATAGCTTTAGTGGTTGTAGTAGTGGTAGTGGTGATAGTATATAGTGTTACTGAAAGATGTGTACCAAACTCACTAAAAGTGACAGTAGTAAAGCCTCTCTTGAAAAAGCCAAACCTTGACCCAATAAATAAATAAAAAACTATCGGCCTGTATCGAATCTTCCATTCCTCTTAATTTTTTTTGAAAAAGGTGTTGCGCAGCAACTCGCTGCCTACCTGAAGACAAACAATGTATATGAAATGCTTCAGTCTGGTTTTAGACCCCATCATAGCACTGAGACTGCACTTGTGAAGGTGGTAAATTACCTTTTAATGGCGTCAGACCGAGGCTCTGCATCTGTCCTCGTGCTCCTAGACCTTAGTGCTGCTTTTGATATCATCGATCACCACATTCTTTTGGAGAGATTGGAAACCCAAATTGGTCTACACTGACAAGTTCTGGCCTGGTTTAGATCTTATCTGTCGGAAAGATATCAGTTTGTCTCTGTGAATGGTTTGTCCTCTGACAAATCAACTGTAAATTTCGGTGTTCCTCAAGGTTCCGTTTTAGGACCACTATTGTTTTCACTATATATTTTACCTCTTGGGGATGTCATTCAAAAACATAATGTTAACTTTCACTGCTATGCGGATGACACACAGCTGTACATTTCAATGAAACATGGTGAAGCCCCAAAATTGCCCTCGCTAGAAGCCTGTGTTTCAAACATAAGGAAGTGAATGGCTGCAAACTTTCTACTTTTAAACTCGGACAAAACAGAGATGCTTGTTCTAGGTCCCAAGAAACAAAGAGATCTTCTGTTGAATCTGACAATTAATCTTGGTGGTTGTACAGTCGTCTCAAATAAAACTGTGAAGGACCTCTGCGTTAGTCTGGACCCTGATCTCTTTTTTGACGAACATATCAAGACTGTTTCAAGGACAGCTTTTTTCCATCTACGTAACATTGCAAAAATCAGAAACTTTCTGTCCAAAAATGATGCAGAAAAAAGAATCCATGCTTTTGTTACTTCTAGGATAGACTACTGCAATGCTCTACTTTCCGGCAACCCGGATAAAGCACTAAATAAACTTCAGTTAAAATCTGGAGTATTTCTCCTGTCTAATTCTCTCTTTCTTTCTCTCTCTCGGAGGTCCTGAGCCCTAGGACCATGCCTCAGGACTACCTGGCATGATGACTCCTTGCTGACCCCAGTCCACCTGGCTGTGCTGCTGCTCCAGTTTCAACTGTTCTGCCTGCGGCTATAGAACCCTGACCTGTTCACCGGACGTGCTACCTGTCCCAGACCCGCTGTTTTCAACTCTCTAGAGACAGCAGTAGCGTTAGAGATACTTTTAATGATTGGCTATGAAAAGCCGACTGACATTTACTCCTGAGGTGATGAATTGCTGCACCCTCGACAACTACTGTGATTATTATTATTTGACCATGCTGGCCATTTATGAACATTTGAACATCTTGGCCATGTTCTGTTATAATCTCCACCCGGCACAGCCAGAAGAGGACTGGCCACCCCACATAGCCTGGTTCCTCTCTAGGTTTCTTCCTAGGTTTTGGCCTTTCTAGGGAGTTTTTCCTAGCCACTGTGCTTCTACACCTACATTGCTTGCTGTTTGGGGTTTTAGGCTGGGTTTCTGTACAGCACTTTGAGATATCAGCTGATGTACGAAGGGCTATATAAATACATTTGATTTGATTTGATTTGTATACCAGCAACATGACAAATTAACAGATTATTTCAGTAATTGTGACTCTCTTAGATAAAAAAAATAACCACAGATGAACTATAAAATATATACACTGAGTGTACAAAACATGACATACATGTAGCTTTTACCTGGTCAGTCTATGATCCCTTATTGATGTCTCTTAAATCCACTTCAGTCAGTGTAGATGAAGGGGAGGAGACGGGTTAAAGAAGGATATTTAAGCCTGGAGACTATTGAGACATGGATTGTCTTTGTTTATTTAATTAGGCAAGTCAGTTATGAACAAATTCTTATTTACAATGACGGCCTACCCCGGCCGAACCCTAACCCGGACAACGCTGGGCCAATTGTGCGCCGCCCTATGGTACTCGGCCAGTTGTGATACAGCCTGGAATCAAACCAGGGTCTGTAGTGACGCCTCTAGCACTGAGATGCAGTGCCTTAGACCGCTGCACCACTCGGGAGCTACTAACACTATGTGCCATTCAGAGGGTGAATGAGCAAGACAAAATATTTGTGTTTTTGAACAGGGTATGGTTGTAAGTGCCAGGTACAACGGTTTGTGTCCAGCACTGAAAACGCTGCTGGGTTTTTCACACGCAACAATTTCCCATGTGTATCAAGAATGGTCCACCACCCAAAGGACATCCAGTCAACTTGATATAACTGTGGGAAGCATTGGAGTCAACATGTGCTTAATGTTTTGTACACTAGAGGGAATGGTCTTCCACCAAGCAAATAGCACAGAGGGAACAAGAGCACACAGTAAGAGTCTGTCCCTCACTGACATTGGCTAGCTGTTGGATGTTGGTGAGAGATCTTTTTAATTTTACCTTTATTTAACCACACAGTAAGAGTCTGTCCCTCACTGACATTGGCTAGCTGTTGGATGTTGGTGAGAGATCTTTTTAATTTTACCTTTATTTAACCACACAGTAAGAGTCTGTCCCTCACTGACATTGGCTAGCTGTTGGATGTTGGTGAGAGATCTTTTTAATTTTACCTTTATTTAACCACACAGTAAGAGTCTGTCCCTCACTGACATTGGCTAGCTGTTGGATGTTGGTGAGAGATCTTTTTAATTTTACCTTTATTTAACCACACAGTAAGAGTCTGTCCCTCACTGACATTGGCTAGCTGTTGGATGTTGGTGAGAGATCTTTTTAATTTTACCTTTATTTAACCACACAGTAAGAGTCTGTCCCTCACTGACATTGGCTAGCTGTTGGATGTTGGTGAGAGATCTTTTTAATTTTACCTTTATTTAACCACACAGTAAGAGTCTGTCCCTCACTGACATTGGCTAGCTGTTGGATGTTGGTGAGAGATCTTTTTAATTTTACCTTTATTTAACCACACAGTAAGAGTCTGTCCCTCACTGACATTGGCTAGCTGTTGGATGTTGGTGAGAGATCTTTTTAATTTTACCTTTATTTAACCACACAGTAAGAGTCTGTCCCTCACTGACATTGGCTAGCTGTTGGATGTTGGTGAGAGATCTTTTTAATTTTACCTTTATTTAACCACACAGTAAGAGTCTGTCCCTCACTGACATTGGCTAGCTGTTGGATGTTGGTGAGAGATCTTTTTAATTTTACCTTTATTTAACCACACAGTAAGAGTCTGTCCCTCACTGACATTGGCTAGCTGTTGGATGTTGGTGAGAGATCTTTTTAATTTTACCTTTATTTAACCACACAGTAAGAGTCTGTCCCTCACTGACATTGGCTAGCTGTTGGATGTTGGTGAGAGATCTTTTTAATTTTACCTTTATTTAACCACACAGTAAGAGTCTGTCCCTCACTGACATTGGCTAGCTGTTGGATGTTGGTGAGAGATCTTTTTAATTTTACCTTTATTTAACCACACAGTAAGAGTCGTCCCTCACTGACATTGGCTAGCTGTTGGATGTTGGTGAGAGATCTTTTTAATTTTACCTTTATTTAACCACACAGTAAGAGTCTGTCCCTCACTGACATTGGCTAGCTGTTGGATGTTGGTGAGAGATCTTTTTAATTTTACCTTTATTTAACCACACAGTAAGAGTCTGTCCCTCACTGACATTGGCTAGCTGTTGGATGTTGGTGAGAGATCTTTTTAATTTTACCTTTATTTAACCACACAGTAAGAGTCTGTCCCTCACTGACATTGGCTAGCTGTTGGATGTTGGTGAGAGATCTTTTTAATTTTACCTTTATTTAACCACACAGTAAGAGTCTGTCCCTCACTGACATTGGCTAGCTGTTGGATGTTGGTGAGAGATCTTTTTAATTTTACCTTTATTTAACCACACAGTAAGAGTCTGTCCCTCACTGACATTGGCTAGCTGTTGGATGTTGGTGAGAGATCTTTTTAATTGTACCTTTATTTAACCACACAGTAAGAGTCTGTCCCTCACTGACATTGGCTAGCTGTTGGATGTTGGTGAGAGATCTTTTTAATTTTACCTTTATTTAACCACACAGTAAGAGTCTGTCCCTCACTGACATTGGCTAGCTGTTGGATGTTGGTGAGAGATCTTTTTAATTTTACCTTTATTTAACCACACAGTAAGAGTCTGTCCCTCACTGACATTGGCTAGCTGTTGGATGTTGGTGAGAGATCTTTTTAATTTTACCTTTATTTAACCACACAGTAAGAGTCTGTCCCTCACTGACATTGGCTAGCTGTTGGATGTTGGTGAGAGATCTTTTTAATTTTACCTTTATTTAACCACACAGTAAGAGTCTGTCCCTCACTGACATTGGCTAGCTGTTGGATGTTGGTGAGAGATCTTTTTAATTTTACCTTTATTTAACCACACAGTAAGAGTCTGTCCCTCACTGACATTGGCTAGCTGTTGGATGTTGGTGAGAGATCTTTTTAATTTTACCTTTATTTAACCACACAGTAAGAGTCTGTCCCTCACTGACATTGGCTAGCTGTTGGATGTTGGTGAGAGATCTTTTTAATTTTACCTTTATTTAACCACACAGTAAGAGTCTGTCCCTCACTGACATTGGCTAGCTGTTGGATGTTGGTGAGAGATCTTTTTAATTTTACCTTTATTTAACCACACAGTAAGAGTCTGTCCCTCACTGACATTGGCTAGCTGTTGGATGTTGGTGAGAGATCTTTTTAATTTTACCTTTATTTAACCACACAGTAAGAGTCTGTCCCTCACTGACATTGGCTAGCTGTTGGATGTTGGTGAGAGATCTTTTTAATTTTACCTTTATTTAACCACACAGTAAGAGTCTGTCCCTCACTGACATTGGCTAGCTGTTGGATGTTGGTGAGAGATCTTTTTAATTGTACCTTTATTTAACCACACAGTAAGAGTCTGTCCCTCACTGACATTGGCTAGCTGTTGGATGTTGGTGAGAGATCTTTTTAATTTTACCTTTATTTAACCACACAGTAAGAGTCTGTCCCTCACTGACATTGGCTAGCTGTTGGATGTTGGTGAGAGATCTTTTTAATTTTACCTTTATTTAACCACACAGTAAGAGTCTGTCCCTCACTGACATTGGCTAGCTGTTGGATGTTGGTGAGAGATCTTTTTAATTTTACCTTTATTTAACCACACAGTAAGAGTCTGTCCCTCACTGACATTGGCTAGCTGTTGGATGTTGGTGAGAGATCTTTTTAATTGTACCTTTATTTAACCACACAGTAAGAGTCTGTCCCTCACTGACATTGGCTAGCTGTTGGATGTTGGTGAGAGATCTTTTTAATTTTACCTTTATTTAACCACACAGTAAGAGTCTGTCCCTCACTGACATTGGCTAGCTGTTGGATGTTGGTGAGAGATCTTTTTAATTTTACCTTTATTTAACCACACAGTAAGAGTCTGTCCCTCACTGACATTGGCTAGCTGTTGGATGTTGGTGAGAGATCTTTTTAATTTTACCTTTATTTAACCACACAGTAAGAGTCGTCCCTCACTGACATTGGCTAGCTGTTGGATGTTGGTGAGAGATCTTTTTAATTTTACCTTTATTTAACCACACAGTAAGAGTCTGTCCCTCACTGACATTGGCTAGCTGTTGGATGTTGGTGAGAGATCTTTTTAATTTTACCTTTATTTAACCACACAGTAAGAGTCTGTCCCTCACTGACATTGGCTAGCTGTTGGATGTTGGTGAGAGATCTTTTTAATTTTACCTTTATTTAACCACACAGTAAGAGTCTGTCCCTCACTGACATTGGCTAGCTGTTGGATGTTGGTGAGAGATCTTTTTAATTTTACCTTTATTTAACCACACAGTAAGAGTCTGTCCCTCACGGACATTGGCTAGCTGTTGGATGTTGGTGAGAGATCTTTTTAATTTTACCTTTATTTAACCACACAGTAAGAGTCTGTCCCTCACTGACATTGGCTAGCTGTTGGATGTTGGTGAGAGATCTTTTTAATTTTACCTTTATTTAACCAGACTGTAAGAGTCTGTCCCTCACTGACATTGGCTGTTGGATGTTGGTGAGAGATCTTTTTATTTTACCTTTATTTAACCAGGCAAGTCAGTTAAGAACAAATTCTTATTTTCAATGACCGTGGGTTAACTGCCTGTTCAGGGGCAGAACGACAGTACCTTGTCAGCTCGGGGGTTTGAACTTGCAACCTTCCGGTTACTAGTCCAACGCTCTAACCACTAAGCTACCCTGCTGCCCCATCATGAAGCCTCTGATGTCTGCCAGGGAGGCTCCTCATGTCGAGGGAGGGCTCTATCCTCCTGGCTGTGTGTGCTGTAAGTGGCCCACAGTGGGTGCTGTGTAGCTTCGCTCTGCATAGAGACTTTAATAATAGTGGCCGACTGCTAGTCAGAGTTGTGAGGCATCATGGGAAATTACAAGGCTGTTCTTTACGAGGTGGCTCACAGCGCCACTTCAAGGGTGTAGCTCTCCTGTTGGAAGTCACAAAGGGGATCTGCCTGCCTAATAGCCCTCTATCACCTCTCAGGGTCTGTGTTTGATCACCCTCTTCCGCTCTGTCGGCGACAGGTTACAAAATGGCGCCGGGGAAACTTGACGGAATGAGCCCTAGTGGCCTCCAAACCTCCAATGCTGTCACCTGCACAAAATCTGTCAGTGGCCCCTGGCCCTGAGGGAACCAACAACGGCCCAAAGTTATGGGCTGTCATAAAACACCCTGAGTCCCCCTCTCGTACTGTCCCGTGTGTAAGTGGTGGGACAGCTGGAAAAGCAGCCACACCTCGTAAATAAGGAAGAGGGGCCTGTGGCTGTTAGGGCTATTACAGGTTTCCTTCTGAACCGGCAAGGCCAGTGAGACTGGAGCAATTAACGGTAACCCTTCTACAACCTATTAGACTAGGGTTGTTCATAGATACTTAAACGTGTAGTGCGTTTTTAATGCATGGCCGTGTGGCCGCGCACGACTCCAACACCATCATCAAGTTTGCCAATGACACAAGGTGGTGGGCCTGATCACCAATGATGATGAGACAGCCTATAGGGAGGAGGTCAGAGACCTGGCAGTGTGGTGCCAAGACAACAATCTCTCGCTCAACGTGGGCAAGACAAAGGAGCTGATCGTGGACTACAGAAAAAGGCGGGCTGAGCACGCCCCCATTCACATTGACGGGGCTGTAGTGGAGCGGGTTGACAGCTTCAAGTTCCTCAGTGTCCACATCGCTAAGGAACTATCATTGTCCAAACACTCCAACACAGTCGTGAAGAGGGAACGACCACGCCTCTTCTCCCTCAGGAGGCTGAAAAGATTTGGCACGGGCCCTCAGATCCTCAAAAAGTTATACAGCTGCACCATTGAGAGCGTCTTGACTGACTGCATCACTGCTTGGTATGACTACTGCTCGGCATCCGACAGCAAGGCGCTACAGTGGGTAGTGTGTACGCCCCCGTATATCACTGCTTGGTATGACTACTGCTCGGCATCCGACAGCAAGGCGCTACAGTGGGTAGTGTGTACGCCCCCGTATATCACTGCTTGGTATGACTACTGCTCGGCATCCGACAGCAAGGCGCTACAGAGGGTAGTGTGTACGCCCCCGTATATCACTGGGGCAGAACTTCACTGCTTGGTATGACTACTGCTCGGCATCCGACAGCAAGGCGCTACAGTGGGTAGTGTGTACACCCCCGTATATCACTGCTTGGTATGACTACTGCTCGGCATCCGACAGCAAGGCGCTACAGTGGGTAGTGTGTACGCCCCCGTATATCACTGCTTGGTATGACTACTGCTCGGCATCCGACAGCAAGGCGCTACAGAGGGTAGTGTGTACGCCCCCGTATATCACTGCTTGGTATGACTACTGCTCGGCATCCGACAGCAAGGCGCTACAGAGGGTAGTGTGTACACCCCCGTATATCACTGCTTGGTATGACTACTGCTCGGCATCCGACAGCAAGGCGCTACAGAGGGTAGTGTGTACACCCCCGTATATCACTGCTTGGTATGACTACTGCTCGGCATCCGACAGCAAGGCGCTACAGAGGGTAGTGTGTACACCCCCGTATATCACTGGGGCAGAACTTCCTGCCATCCAGGACCTCCATACCAGGCCGTGTCAGAGGAAGGCCTTAAAAATTGTCAATGAGTCCAGTCACCTAAGTCATGACAGTTCTCTCTGCTACTGCTTGGCAAACGATAACGGAACGCTAATTCTGGGACCAAAAGGCTCCTGAGGAGCTTCTACCCCCAAGCCATAAGACTGCTAAATAGTTAACTAAATAGCTACCTGGACTATCTGCATTTACCCTTTTTGCACCAACTCTTTCTGACTCTATGCACACACACTGGACTCTACCCACACACACACACACACTGGACTCTACCCACACACTGGACTCTACCCACACACTCACACACACTGGACTCTACCCACACACTCACACACACTGGACTCTACCCACACACTCACACACACTGGACTCTACCCACACACACACACACACTGGACTCTACCCCCACACACACACACACTGGACTCTACCCACACACTCACACACACTGGACTCTACCCACACACTCACACACACTGGACTCTACCCACACACTCACACATACTTACACTGTTACTCCAACACACACACACTGGACTCTACCCACACACTCACACATACTTACACTGATACTCCAACACACACACACTGGACTCTACCCACACACTCACACATACTTACACTGTTACTCCAACACACACACACTGGACTCTACCCACACACTCACACATACTTACACTGTTACTCCAACACACACACACTGGACTCTACCCACACACTCACACATACTTACACTGTTACTCCAACACACACACACTGGACTCTACCCACACACTCACACATACTGGACTCTACCCACACACTCACACACACTGGACTCTACCCACACACTCACACACACTGGACTCTACCCACACACTCACACATACTGGACTCTACCCACACACTCACACACACTGGACTCTACCCACACACTCACACATACTGGACTCTACCCACACACTCACACACACTGGACTCTACCCACACACTCACACATACTGGACTCTACCCACACACTCACGCATACTTACACTGATACTCCAACACATACACACACACACACACACTGGACTCTACCCACACACTCACACTGATACTCCAACACACACACTGGACTCTACCCACACATTCACATTCTCCACACACACTCTGCTGCTACTGTCTATTTTGTTGCCTAGGCACTTTACCCCTACCTTTATGTACATATCTACCTCAATTACCTCATACCCCTTCACGTCAGTACAGGTGCCCCATGCATATAGCCAAGCTATCATTGACTTGGTACTGGTACTCCATGCATATAGCCAAGCTATCATTGACTTGGTACTGGTACTCCATGCATATAGCCAAGCTATCATTGACTTGGTACTGGTACTCCATGCATATAGCCAAGCTATCATTGACTTGGTACTGATACCCCATGCATATAGCTAAGCTATCATTGACTTGGTACTGGTACTCCATGCATATAGTCAAGCTATCATTGACTTGGTACTGGTACTCCACGCATATAGCCAAGCTATCATTGACTTGGTACTGGTACTCCACGCATATAGCCAAGCTATCATTGACTTGGTACTGGTACTCCACGCATATAGCCAAGCTATCATTGACTTGGTACTGGTACTCCACGCATATAGCCAAGCTATCATTGACTTGGTACTGGTACTCCACGCATATAGCCAAGCTATCATTGACTTGGTACTGGTACTCCACGCATATAGCCAAGCTATAATTGACTTGGTACTGGTACTCCACGCATATAGCCAAGCTATCATTGACTTGGTACTGGTACTCCATGCATATAGTCAAGCTATCAATGACTTGGTACTGGTACCCCATGCATATAGCCAAGCTATCATTGACTTGGTACTGGTACTCCATGCGTATAGCCAAGCTATCATTGACTTGGTACTGGTACTCCACGCATATAGCCAAGCTATCATTGACTTGGTACTGGTACTCCATGCATATAGCCAAGCTATCATTGACTTGGTACTGGTACTCCATGTGTATAGCCAAGCTATCATTGCTCATTGTGTATTTATTCCTAGAGGTTTTAAGGTCCCCAGCAAAACCTTCCTGAACTGAGAAATCAAGAAAGATGAGAGGGGTAAGTGCCTACTCCTAAGTACTGTTCACTAGGAAAGAAACTGAGAAGAACAGTAAGAAATGGAATGAAACACAATTAATTCATAGTGGCACTATCTGAGCAGTTCCAAAGAGAACCACTCGTTTTCTTTTTCTTTTGCACAACATATTTTAAATGTTTCTGTCCCATGTTTTCCTGTTTCCTATATTTGGGCATAGCTCTCCCCCTCCCCTCTCCTTCTCCTCCCCTCTCCCCTTTCAACCTCTCCTTCTCCTTCACTCTCCCCCTCCTTCTCCTCCCCCTCCCCTCTCTCCTCCTCCTCCCCCTCCCCTCTCTCCTCCTTCTCCCCTCTCTCCCTCGCTCTCTCAACCTCCCCTCTCTCTCTCTCTCTCTCCCTCCTCTCCCTCTCCCCTGCTCCATCTCCTCTCCCCTCTTCTCCCCTCCCCTCTCCCTCTCCCCTCCCCTCTCCCTCTCCCCTGACCTCTACCCTCCTCTCACCTCTCCCTCTCCTCGGCTTGTAGTGTAGTTTACCCCTCATTCACAGCCAACACAGCTAGCTTCCTGAAACCCATGGCTGTTTACACAGCATTCCTCCTCTACCCTCCTCTCCCCTCCTCTCCCCTCCTCTCCCCTCTCCCTCTCCTCGGCTTGTAGTGTAGTTTACCCCTCATTCACAGCCAACACAGCTAGCTTCCTGAAACCCATGGCTGTTTACACAGCATTCCTCCTCTACCCTCCTCTCCCCTCCTCTCCCCTCCTCTCCCCTCTCCCTCTCCTCGGCTTGTAGTGTAGTTTACCCCTCATTCACAGCCAACACAGCTAGCTTCCTGAAACCCATGGCTGTTTACACAGCATTCCTCCTCTACCCTCCCCTCTCCCTCTCCCCTGACCTCTACCCTCCTCTCCCCTACTCTCACCTCTCCCTCTCCTCGGCTTGTAGTGTAGTTTACCCCTCATTCACAGTCAACACAGCTAGCTTCCTGAAACCCATGGCTGTTTACACAGCATTCCTCCTCTACCCTCCCCTCTCCCTCTCCCCTGACCTCTACCCTCCTCTCCCCTACTCTCACCTCTCCCTCTCCTCGGCTTGTAGTGTAGTTTACCCCTCATTCACAGCCAACACAGCTAGCTTCCTGAAACCCATGGCTGTTTACACAGCATTCCTCCTCTACCCTCCTCTCCCCTCCTCTCCCCTCTCCCTCTCCTCGGCTTGTAGTGTAGTTTACCCCTCATTCACAGCCAACACAGCTAGCTTCCTGAAACCCATGGCTGTTTACACAGCATTCCTCCTCTACCCTCCCCTCTCCCTCTCCCCTGACCTCTACCCTCCTCTCCCCTACTCTCACCTCTCCCTCTCCTCGGCTTGTAGTGTAGTTTACCCCTCATTCACAGCCAACACAGCTAGCTTCCTGAAACCCATGGCTGTTTACACAGCATTCCTCCTCTACCCTCCTCTCCCCTCCTCTCCCCTCCTCTCCCCTCCTCTCCCCTCTCCCTCTCCTCGGCTTGTAGTGTAGTTTACCCCTCATTCACAGCCAACACAGCTAGCTTCCTGAAACCCATGGCTGTTTACACAGCATTCCTCCTCTACCCTCCTCTCCCCTCCTCTCCCCTCTCCCTCTCCTCGGCTTGTAGTGTAGTTTACCCCTCATTCACAGCCAACACAGCTAGCTTCCTGAAACCCATGGCTGTTTACACAGCATTCCTCCTCTACCCTCCTCTCCCCTCCTCTCCCCTCTCCCTCTCCTCGGCTTGTAGTGTAGTTTACCCCTCATTCACAGCCAACACAGCTAGCTTCCTGAAACCCATGGCTGTTTACACAGCATTCCTCCTCTATTGACAGTGTTGTCCAGCTCTCTGGT
Source organism: Oncorhynchus kisutch (assembly GCF_002021735.2). Classification (NCBI taxonomy): domain Eukaryota; kingdom Metazoa; phylum Chordata; class Actinopteri; order Salmoniformes; family Salmonidae; genus Oncorhynchus; species Oncorhynchus kisutch. Next base: position 95,156 of record NW_022262757.1, read on the forward strand.
GCAGCTCGCTACAAACAGCTGTTCAGCTAAGAGTGAGTGGGCTGAAGCTCCCAGCTCTCTGGTGCAGCTCCCTACAAACAGCTGTTCAGCTAAGAGTGAGTGGGCTGAAGCTCCCAGCTCTCTGGTGCAGCTCCCTACAAACAGCTGTTCAGCTAAGAGTGAGTGGGCTGAAGCTCCCAGCTCTCTGGTGCAGCTCCCTACAAACAGCTGTTCAGCTAAGAGTGAGTGGGCTGAAGCTCCCAGCTCTCTGGTGCAGCTCCCTACAAACAGCTGTTCAGCTAAGAGTGAGTGGGCTGAAGCTCCCAGCTCTCTGGTGCAGCTCCCTACAAACAGCTGTTCAGCTAAGAGTGAGTGGGCTGAAGCTCCCAGCTCTCCCGATAACTGCCTGCGTGTGCTGGCACGGCTGGTACTGTTACCGCAGCACAGCGCACTGCCTCACACGCACACACACACTACACCCCCCTTTAACACACATACACACAGGTGTGCTAGATTAGGGTTGGAGCGAAAACCCACAGGACGGTAGCTCTCCAGGAACAGGTTTGGAGAGCCCTGATCTTGAAGGGATAGGAACAAGGCCACTGTCTCCACACTGAGTCAACAGAGTCGGACTGTCAAGTCATTACAGTAACAGAGTGGGTCAGGGACATGCAGACCATACTACACTATGAATAGTCTCCTCGTGTGGGAGTTATCTCCCCCTCCGTGTATTCAACCGCCCTTTTCCTCCTCCTCATCACACACACGCGCACACAGCACATGTACAGACACACACAGCGCACTGCCTCACACACCACCCCCCCTTAACACACACGCGCGCACACACGCACACACACACACACACACACACACACAGCTGGTTGCTGGGTCAGGAGGAGAGGAGGAAATCTGAGAGAAAGGCCATCATCACCCTGAGTAGCAACGGGGACAGGAGACACCTCATTAATCACAATACAATGGCTTCTGTCTGGGGGGGCATGGGAATATTGTAGGGGCCTGTTTGTGTGTAAGCATGTTTACATATTTATGTGAGGGAGTGCTCGCATGTGTGAGTGAGTGTGTGTGATTTTGTGCGTGCATAGGATGTGCACGCGTGTGTGTGTGTGTGCGACCCTTGCATGCATGTGTTTGTGCTCTTGGGTTGTGTGTGTGTGTAACAATAACTCTCATAGTGTCAAAGGTCGATGTGCAGCAGGTGGGACGGAGTCAGGCGCAGGACACAGAGGATGAGTAATAACAGACTTTTACTCAAGACGACAACAAAATAAATTCCACGCAGTGAAAACAATCCAGCTCACAAAATAGTAGCGACAGCTAAACACAGAACAAACACGCACAAAACCATGTGGGAACCAGAGGCTTAAATTGGGAATAACTAATAATGTCATGGAAACCAGGTGTGTACAATAAAGACAACAAATGGACAATGAAACGTAGATCGGTGGCGGCTAGAAAACCGGTGACATCGACCGCCGAACGCCGCCCGAACTAGGAGAGGCACCAACTTTGGAGGAAGTCGTGACAGTACCCCCCCCCTTGACGCGCGGCTCCAGCAGCGCACCGACACCGGCCTCGGGGACGACCCGGAGGACGAGGCGCAGGACGATCCGGGTGGAGACGGTGAAATTCCCACAGTAACGAAGGGTCTAGGATGTCCTCCACCGGCACCCAGCATCTCTCCTCCGGACTGTACCCATCCCACTACACAAGGTACTGAAGGCCCCTTGCCCGACGCCTTGAGTCCATGATGGCTCGAACAGTATAAGCTTGGGCCCTGTCGTTGTCCGGAGGGGCCGGAGGAACCTCCCGCACCTCAGACTCCTGGAGTGGACCAGCCATCACCAGCCTGAGGAGAGACACATGAAACGAGGGGTTAATAAGGTAATCAGGGGGAGCTGTAACCTATAACATACCTCGTTCAGTCTCCTTAGGACTTTAAATGTGCCAACAAACTGCGGACCCAGCTTCCGGCAGGGCAGGCGAAGGGGCAGGTTTCGGGTCGAGAGCCAGACTCACTGCGGTGGCGGTCGGCGCTCGCCTTCTGCCGCTGGCCCGTTGCAGGTGCACATGGGCAGCGTCCCATGTCTCCTCCGATCGCTGAAAAAATTCATCCACCGTAGGTGGTGCCAGGACCAAATGATAGGTTAGTGGAGGAGCGGCAAAGGGAGTTTTGGGCCATCTCTGCCCAGGGGATGAAAGCCACCCACTCCCCCGGCTGGTCCTGGCAATAGGACTGCAGAAACCTACCCACATGCTGGTTAACTCTCTCCACCTGCCCGTTACTCTCGGGGGGAAAACCTGATGTGAGATTGACCGAGACCCCCAGACGTTCCATAAACGCCCTTCAGACCCTAGACGTGAACTGGAGACCCTGATCAGAAACTATATCCTCAGGCACCCCGTAGTGCCGGAAGACGTGGGTGAACAGGGCCTCCGCAGTCTGTGGAGCCGTAGGGAGACCGGGCAAAGGAAGGAGACGGTAGGACTTAGAAAACCGTTCCACAACGACCAGGATCGTGGTGTTGCCTTGTGACGGAGGAAGAGCCACGGCCGTTGTGGAACGGGTAGGGGTTGTAATTTCCCTCTGGGCAGGTGTCTAGGTGCCTTGCACTGGGCACACACTGAGCAGGAAGAAACATAAACCCTCACGTCCTTAGCTAAAGTGGGCCACCAGTACATCCCACTAACACAGCGCACCGTCCTACCGATGCCAGGGTGACCAGAAGAGGGGGACGTGTGGACCAAATAGAGCAAACAGTCGCGGACAGCAGATGGAACATACAGCCGCCCAGCTGGACACTGGGTGGGAGTGGACTCTGTATGTAATGCCCGCTCGATGTCTACGTCCAGCTCCCACACCACCGGTGCCACCAGAAAGTATGGGAGTGGGTTCCATGGGCCGCTCCTCTGTGTCATACATCCGGGACAGTGCGTCTGCCTTCGCGTTCTGGGAAACTGGTCTGTAGGATAGGGTGAAAACAAAAACGGGTGAAATACATGGTCCACCTTGCCTGGCGAGGGTCTCCTCGCAGCCCAGATGTACTCAAGATTGCGGTGGTCAGTCCAGATGAGGAAAGGGTGTTTAGCCCCCTCAAGCCAATGCCTCCACGCTTTCAGAGCCTTTACGACAGCCAGTAGCTCCCGGTCCCCAACATCATAGTTATGCTCCGCTGAGCTGTGCTTCTTCGAAAAGAAAGCACAGGGGCGTACCCGAGCGCTGAGATAGCACAGCACCTATCTTAGCCTCGGACACGTCCACCTCCACTATAAATGCCAAGGAGGGATCGGGATGAGCCAGCACGGGAGCCTGGGTAAACAGAGCCTTCAGGTGACCAAAAGCACTGTCCGCCCCAGCCAACCACTGCAGTCGCACCGGTCCCCCGGTGAGGTAATGGGAGCCGCTACCTGACCAAAGCCCCGGATAAACCTCCGACAGTAGTTGGCAAACCCTAAGAACCGCTGCACCTCCTTTACCGTGGTTGGAGTCGGCCAATTACGCACGGCTGAATTGCGGGGAAAACTGCGGGGAAAACTCAGGAAATTCTATACACACACCCTTTTGCCACAGGGAGCTCTGGGAGAGTGGGTGCCTACTCACCTGGGAGGATCCACCAGTGGTCTTGCCTGCTGCCTCGACTCCCTGGGGAACCTCCCCAACACCGACCAGCAGTGTGCCCTCTGCGGCCACATGTGGTGCAGGAAATGGGCCCCCACTCCGGTCACCCTCAGAGCAGCACCTCCAAGCTCCTTAGGTGTAGGATCGGAGGTGCTGGGGAATGGAATGGACGGGCCCCGATCCGGACGTCCGCGGGTGGCCAACAGGTTATCCAGCCGGATGGATAAATCTACCAGCTGGTTGAGGGTAAGGGTGGTGTCCCGGCATGCCAGCTCCCGACGAACATCCTCCCGTAGACTGCACCGGTAATGGTCGATCAGAGCCCTTTCTTTCCATCCCACGCTGGCTGCCAGGGTCCTGAAGTCCAGTGCAAAGTCCTGTGTGCTCCTCATCCCCTGTCTAAGATGGAACAAATGTTCCCCCGCCGCTCTCCCCTCAGGTTGATGATCGAAGACCGCCCGGATGCGGCGGGTGAAATCCTCATAGTGGACTTCTCTCACCCATACAGCATTGGCCCACTAAAGTGCTCTCCCCGACAAACAGAAGATGAGGGCTGACACGCTCTCATGTCCCGAGGGAGCCGGGTGGATGGTCACCAGGTTGAGCTCCAACTGGAGCAGGAACCCCTGGCACCTGGCAGCAGTCCCATCATATGCCCTCGGGAGCGAGAGCCAAATCCCACTGGGTCCAGGTGTCGGAGGGGTGGACAGCGGTGTGGGTTGGGGTGAAGTTGATGGAGGTGTGGGAAAACCCCCTCTCTCCCATCGCTCCATGATGTGCAGCATTTTCGTGAGAAAACCAATTTTCGGGATATCTCATGATCTGACAAACAGTGCTGTTGCTCTGCCACCTTTCATCGGAGATGCGATAGGCGGATATCAGAGGATGCTGTGGATTGAGATGCAGCCCATGCAAAAAAAGCAAATAGCTCTAGTTTATACAGACATATTTCTAAGAGGAATTTTGTATTATGCTAATTTGATTTCCACGGAGCTGTGGAAATTTACTCTAGAGGGTTAAAGATATAGAAGCCTGTCTTAAATAGAAGCCTGTCTCTAATAAGTGTCTGTTGTGTTCAGTAATTTAAGCAAATAAACGCCTGGGCCATTCACGCCTTATACAAAAAAAAAAAAGTGATGTTGTTGTAGAAATTACCACTAAGGACCCCAAAATCAGTTCTACCTAATTTCAGTTCTACCTAATGTTAAATGTGCACCCAGAGGGAAAACAATTCTAGATCACCTGTACTCCACACGGAGAGACGTGTACTAAGCTCTCCCTCGCCCTCCATTTGGTAAATCCGACAATTCTATCCTCCTGATTCCTGCTTACAAGCATAAATTAAAAGCAGGAAGCACCAGTGACTCAAAAAAGTGGTCAGGTGAAGCAGATGCTAAACTACAGGACTGTTTTGCTATCACAGACTGGAACATGTTCCGGGATTCTTCCGATGGCATTGAGGAGTACACCACATCAGTCACTGACTTTATCAATAAGTGCATCGAGGGTGTCGTCCCCACTGTGACTGTATGTACATTCCCCAACCAGAAGCCAATGGATTACAGGCAACATTCGCACTGAGCTAAAGAGTAGAGCTGCTGCTTTCAAGGTGCGGGACTCTAGCCCGGAAGCTTATAAGAAATCCCTCTATGCCCTCCGACGAACCATCAAACAGGCAAAGCGTCAATACAGGAATAAGATCGAATTGTAATACACCGGCTCCGACGCCCGTCGAATGTGACAGGGCTTGCAAACTATTACAGGCTACAAAGGGAAGCACATCCATGAGCTGCCCAGTGACACGAGCCTACCAGACGAGCTAAATAACTTCTATGCTCTATTTATCATACATGCAGTCACTTTAAGCATATCTACATGTACATACTACCTCAATCAGCCTGACTAACCGGTGTCTGTATGTAGCCTCGCTACTTTTATAGCCTCTACTGTTATTTTTCACTGTCTTTTTACTGTTGTTTTATTTCTTTACTTACCTATTGTTCACCTAGTACCTTTTTTTCACTATTGGTTAGAGCCTGTAAGTAAGCATTTCACTGAAGGTCTACATCTGTTGTATTCGGGGCACGTGACAAATAATCTTTGATTTGAAGTCAAGCTTAAATGAATTTACGTTTATTCACGCCAGCGGAGAGATTACAGACAAACAGCACTTCATGTTTAGTCAGAAGCTCTGACAAGGTATTTCCCCCTCAGCATTTTTATACTATTGCTAGGAGTTACACAAAGAGAGAAGGTGCATCCTTTCTCAGCAAAAACGTTTGCTCCCAGAGACCGGCTGCAGGGGAGGGAAAACACCTGGCAGCCACAGTTTGGGCGTTCAGCCAATATTTTCACTTCCGCTGAGTCGACCTTGTGAGAGCAAACTTCAGACACCCTGTCTGTCTACAACAGGCCCATTTCTAAGTATGCAACAGGTCAAACGTGTGTAATAATTGAGATACTGTCAAATTCCACTACAATGCCATCCAGAGAATGCTAGGAGACAGTTGACTGATGCCAAAAAGACAATCACCACTTACAGCTGCCATGGTAACAGCACAGTAAATAGTAGTAGGGGGGACACTTCAGAACAAAGGCGGCAACAATACTCAACAATGTTGTTAATTAATTGTTGTAGTCTGATATTAAATACATGACCTCAGCTGTGGAGGTAGCTAGAAAAACACAGTTTCCTTGATTCTCTCTCTCTCGCTCTCTCTCTCTGAGTATTTGCTCTACAGCAACAAACATGGGTTGAATTGTGGGAAATAGCACTGAGAAACAGATGAGATGAGTCAGCCAGGCGAGAGAGGAGGATCTGAGGCATGCTAGTGTCCTATTGCACACACCTGTTCATGCAGGGCCAGAGACAAAGAAGAGACTAGCACAGCCAGGCTACCCAATACCCTGAATACACACACACACACACACACACACACATCTGTTCATGCAAGGACAGAGACAAAGTAGAGACTAGCACAGTCAGGCTACCCAATACCCTGAATACACACACCTGTTCATGCAGGGCCAGAGACAAAGAAGAGACGAGCGCAGTCAGGCTACCCAATACCCTGAATACACACACACACACACACACACACACACACACACACACACACACACACACACACACACACACACACACGTTCATGCAGGGACAGAGACAAAGTAGAGACTAGCACAGTCAGGCTACCCAATACCCTGAATACACACACTCACTCACACACAGAGGATATCTATTGGCTCTCTCCTTTCAAACCCCTCTGTCTGAGTTGTGTGAATGTGTGGGTCAAACTGCCAGTCATTCCAGGGTATAAAAGAGTCTGCCCAGCTGCCAAGCCTCCAGCGCCCGCTGCCAAGGCCCCTAAACACGTCCTCCACTGTGTGTGTGTGTGTGTGTATATCCTCCACTGTGTGTGCGTGTGTGTGTATATCCTCCACTGTGTGTGCGTGTGTGTGTATATCCTCCACTGTGTGTGCGTGTGTGTGTGTGTGTGTGTGTGTGTGTATATCCTCCACTGTGTGTGTGTGTGTGTATGTGCGTGTGTGTGTGTGTATATCCTCCACTGTGTGACTCTCCGTTTATATTCAGCATTATAAAATATACTGACAGAACACTGAGTCATCCACTATGACTGACACCCTGACATATCATCACAGTAAAAGCCCCTGGGCCACAAAGCACTCCTTTGATCAGACATTTTGGAGACATCTTTCATTTCCTTAAAACAAATCCACGGGGTTATAGTGATGGTGAAACTCAAAGCACAAACTGCACCTGGTGCAGAAGGTAAAGCCATGGTCATGTAACAGTGTTAATCCTGTCCCTCGCCCCGACCTGGGCTCCATCCAGGGACCCTCTGAACACACCCGCCAAGCATCGTTACCCATCTCTCCACACAAGCCACAATCCTTACAGTTAAAGGGAAACAACTACTTCAAGGTCTCAGAGTGACGTCACTGATTGAAACTCTAGTAGCACGCACCGCTAACTAGCTAGCCATTTGCAATGTATGTAATTGTACAGTCAAGGGGATTGTAGTTTGAGTGTAGAAAAAAAGGTTATGGGAGGGATTTCTATTCTAGCCCTAACACCCAATTCAGAGGAGTAGAGCGGGACAGAGAGACAGAGGTGATACATAGAGAAGGGGAGAAGGGTTTTAGAGAGAGAAAGAAAGGAAGAAAGAGAAAATGTAACTTCAATTGTCTAATTCAGCTGTTTGATCCACACAGAGAATTCACTTCATGCCCTGTTTGGTCTCCATGGAGACCCTCCTGAGTGGGGAGTATTTTCTCTGGTCTGACAGCTCCCGTCAACTGTCATGATATCATGACTGGTATTCATTTTAATACTGTTTATGTTCCTCTGGTCTGATCAGATCAACGCGAGAAACAAGGCTGTGGTCAAGATCACCTAGGACACAAAACCCTAGCAATGAAGAGCGGTTGAGGCCAGTGTTTTCTTAACGTTCTCTTTGATTTGTCATTGATCCTTTTGTCCATTCACATACAGGATCAATTCATGTCAATTCAGGGAGAGTCCAAGTATTATCTGCAGTGTTTTGGCTAACATGTCCTCTTTTCTTTCCCTATCACTGTCACGACCTGACCATAGAGAGCCCTTGTTTCTCTATGGTGTAGTAGGTCAGGGCGTGACTAAGGGGTGTAACATTTCTGTGTTCTAGTTTATATTTTCTATGTTGGTGTTTTGTATGGTTCCCAATTAGAGGCAGCTGGTAATCGTGTCTAATTGGGGATCATATTTAAGTAGATATTTTTACCATCTGTGTTTGTGGGATATTGTTTTGTGTTTGTGCATCAAGTAGTCATGTTTCGTTATTGATTTATTGTTTTTGCTTAAGTTTCACTCTGAAATAAATATGTGGAACTCAACATCCGCTGCGCCTTGGTCCCGTTCTTACGACAACCGTGACTATCACAGAATACCTCTTTTATATGGCCAACATGTCCTCTTCTCTTTCCCGATCAGAGTAACACGATCAGTCATATGTGAGAGAAACTTATATCTCAGTCTTCCTGGTTGACGATCTTGCAGGCATTCGCCTAGGAAGTCCACTACCACGATGTTGAATGCATTGAAATGTAAACACACCAAACACCTGGGGGATATAAGGCTTTGGCTCAGAGAGTCCAGTGGCATAACATTCATAAATACACCCACAGCTTCATATCTGTCTTAAACTGCCTGGGGCAGTTGTCCATAATGATAGCGCCTCTCCATCTCCACTTCCCCCCTCCTCGCTACCCCCCGGATTCCCACTTCCTTTGCTATCCAAACCACAGAGCCGGAGTACTGGGTTTAAGATGGCCTTTATCAGTGGTCTGTCCAATGGCATCGGCTTACAAGACAGCACTCTGTCCTCACACACATTCTGGAAGTTTTAATAGGTGATCAGAGCAGCTGCTGCAGACGCAGTGCTGATTTACTGCCTCTCGTAGGGGCTTAATGACTACAGGAGGCAGACGGCTCTTCAGCCTTTGATGTTATATGATCAGGTGGCCCCCTTGGAAAACACACACACACGAAAACATACACACACACGAAAGCACACACACGTGAATGTGCTTGCACGTAAGCACACATGCACACGCACACACACATTATTTTCTTGGATCACTACTGTAAGTGGTGAAGTGAAAGTATTATTGGGTGTCCTGAATCTGTCCACCTGCCCCTCCCCCTTCCTAGAACAATACTCTCAGACATACTGCCCCTCCCCCTTCCTAGAACAATACTCTCAGACATACTGCCCCTCCCCCTTCCTAGAAGAATACTCTCAGACATACTGCCCCTCCCCCTTCCTAGAACAATACTCTCAGACATACTGCCCCTCCCCCTTCCTAGAACAATACTCTCAGACATACTGCCCCTCCCCCTTCCTAGAACAATACTCTCAGACATACTGCCCCTCCCCCTTCCTAGAACAATACTCTCAGACATACTGCCCCTCCCCCTTCCTAGAACAATACTCTCAGACATACTGCCCCTCCCCCTTCCTAGAACAATACTCTCAGACATACTGCCCCTCCCCCTTCCTAGAACAATACTCTCAGACATATTGTCCCTCCCCCTTCCTAGAACAATACTCTCAGACATACTGCCCCTCCCCCTTCCTAGAACAATACTCTCAGACATATTGCCCCTCCCCCTTCCTAGAACAATACTCTCAGACATACTGCCCCTCCCCCTTCCTAGAACAATACTCTCAGACATATTGCCCCTCCCCCTTCCTAGAACAATACTCTCAGACATACTGCCCCTCCCCCTTCCTAGAACAATACTCTCAGACATATTGCCCCTCCCCCTTCCTAGAACAATACTCTCAGACATACTGCCCCTCCCCCTTCCTAGAACAATACTCTCAGACATATTGCCCCTCCCCCTTCCTAGAACAATACTCTCAGACATACTGCCCCTCCCCCTTCCTAGAACAATACTCTCAGACATACTCCCCCTCCCCAGAACAATACTCTCAGACATACTGCACTTTCAGCTCCTGCTAACATCCAAGACTACCATCACACTATCTCTGTAAGCACTTAAACACACACACACACAACACTTGCATTTCTTAAAACAAGTTGACAGGTGGGGGATGCTCAGGGGAACACAAGCCTTATACGGCACGAAGGCTCCCGATAGGCTTAGCACTTCACCACTGACCAATTGGAATAGTTACGCAGGAGATTCTGTACTATTCACACCATGCCACCTCCCTCTCTGAGGTCAAGTGTCACCTTCTGTTTGCACTTCAAAGACATCAATATCCTCTTTCTCTCTGCACCCTGCATTACAGCTGGGCAAACAACAGAAGAACGCAATGATAATTGTTCAACTGAGTGAAAACCACAACAGTTACTGTACTGGCTTGAAATCTGGCCTATAAATGTAGCATCGGCCCCATTGTCCAATCCTCAGGCGATGGCTGCTGGACTGTTGTCCTGTTCTGCTCACCAACAAGGATGTAATCAAAAACAGACTGAACAATCAACTAAATGTCTTTTATTGGGGGAAGAATGGATCTCAGTAGTGCATGAATTAGAGTGAAACAGGCACTGGGACTGTGAATGATGCTCTGCTAACAAACCCAAGCCAAGTCATGGTCTCTCAATGCCAGATTAGAGAATGCCAAGCACTTCCTTCTGTAAACAATCTAAAAGACAAGAGTGGGAAAATGACTAGAAGAGACCTACAGAAGGGCCTGATTGGTACATCTACTTCTGTTCTGTAAACACATTGACATCAGTTTGTCTCAATGGGTGTGTGGGAAACAAGGAACACTTGTATCTACTTCTACACAGACAGACAGCCAGACAGGGGCTAGAGCTCACGATAGGGGTTGTCTAGGGGACCTGGGATGTGATACACAGCCCCCATATTAAAGACTTGGTTTGGGTGGCAGTAGTAACATCATTCAGATGGCAGTAGTAACATCACTCAGACGGCAGTAGTAACATCACTCAGACGGCAGTAGTAACATCACTCAGACGGCAGTAGTAACATCACTCAGACGGCAGTAGTGACATCACTCAGACGGCAGTAGTAACATCATTCAGACGGCAGTAGTAACATTCAGACGGCAGTAGTAACATCATTCAGATGGCAGTAGTAACATCATTCAGATGGCAGTAGTAACATTTCCATTCAGATGGCAGTAGTAACATCATTCAGATGGCAGTAGTAACATCATCCAGAGGGCAGTAGTAACATCATTCAGACGGCAGTAGTAACATCATCCAGATGGCAGTAGTAACATCATCCAGATGGCAGTAGTAACATCATCCAGAGGGCAGTAGTAACATCATCCAGAGGGCAGTAGTAACATCATTCAGACGGCAGTAGTAACATCATTCAGACGGCAGTAGTAACATCATTCAGACGGCAGTAGTAACATCATTCAGACGGCAGTAGTAACATCATTCAGACGGCAGTAGTAACATCATTCAGACGGCAGTAGTAACATCATTCAGACGGCAGTAGTAACATCATTCAGACGGCAGTAGTAACATCATTCAGACGGCAGTAGTAACATCATTCAGATGGCAGTAGTAACATCATCCAGATGGCAGTAGTAACATCATCCAGATGGCTGTAGTAACATCATCCAGACGGCAGTAGTAACATCATTCAGACGGCAGTAGTGACAACATTCAGACGGCAGTAGTGACAACATTCAGACGGCAGTAGTGACAACATTCAGACGGCAGTAGTGACAACATTCAGAGGGCAGTAGTAACATCATTCAGACGGCAGTAGTAACATCATCCAGAGGGCAGTAGAAGCTTCATTCAGGCGGCAGTAGCAACATTCCCATTCACAGTAGATCAAGGCTCTACAAACCATAAAGGACAGGTCCTCATGTTTGGGATGTTTTCCCCTGCTGTCCCGCTGCATGCTACTGCTCTGACCAGAGGCCTGATAGAGGCCTGCTAACACAGTACCGCCGTGAAGTGGCTCGGGTGGTGATGTGGTGCAAGGACAACGACCTCATGCTCCACGCCTCATAAACCACAGAGACAGACAGACTACAGAATAAGAAAGACCCCCTCTGAGCCCGTCATAATCACTGGCCAACCAATAACCCTGACAGATTCTTAACAATTCTAGAGAGGGTTGTGTCGAAAGCCTCAAAGATCACTGGCTGGGACCTTCCCTCTATGAGCTCTCTGTACACCAAGAACACCTCCAAAGTGCAGAAAAAAGTCAACAACAACCCCTCCCATCCAGCCAATTACCTCATTCAGACCCTACCCTCTGGTAGGTGCTACAGGTCTTTGACCACCAAAACTGAACATTTTAAAAGCAGGAGAACCAACACCATGTCTCTGTGATCTCCCTACAGGAGAAACAGCACCATGTCTCTGTGACCGCCCTACAGGAGAACCAGCACCATTTCTCTGTAACCTCCCTACCAGAGAACCAGCACCATGTCTCTGTGACCTCCCTACAGGAGAACCAGCAGCATTTCTCTGTGACCTCCCTACAGGAGAAACAGCACCATGTCTCTGTGACCTCCCTACAGGAGATACAGCACCATGTCTCTGTGACCTCCCTACAGGAGATACAGCACCATGTCTCTGTGACCTCCCTACAGGAGAACCAGCATCACGTCTCTGTGTCTCCCTACAGGAGAACCAGCATCACGTCTCTGTGTCTCCCTACAGGAGAACCAGCATCACGTCTCTGTGTCTCCCTACAGGAGAACCAGCATCACGTCTCTGTGATCTCCCTACAGGAGAAACAGCACCATTTTACCGTGACCCTACAGGAGAACCAGCATCACGTCTCTGTGACCTCCCTACAGTAGCACCAGCCTTGGAATCAGCATGGGAGGAGTAATACGCTGTATCACTGGCCAACAGAGTATTTATTTAATTTGACAGTGTCTGGTTGTGGAAATACAGTTAAAGCCATGGAGGAGAAATGCAGAGGGAGCCAGCTATGTCCCTGTAACATGGCAGCTGTCCTACATAAACCTCTGTGAATGCAGGGGAGCAAGACACACACACACCTGCCAACACACCTGCCAGTGTAATTCATGTGGTCATTTTTCTTACATAAAAGAGACAGGCTTCTGTCAGAGCGGAGGGAGCCGCTGAGGCCACAGATGACCTTTCCTGTCTGTCTGAGCCGGTGAACAGAGAGGAGGGCAATAACAGGAGTGCTGCTGCTGCTGCTGTCCCCCGAAGGCCTGTCTGGGCCCTAAAAGACCACCATTCTATCCAGACCTGGGTTCATATAGTATTGGTGTACTTTCAAATACTGTGAGCGTTCAATTGAGCCTGTCTGGAGGGCCAGTTTGCAGACACTATCCCAATGACCCAGAGGTGTCAGGAAAGCTCATTCAAGTGCAGCTAAAGTATTTGGAAGAAAACAAATACTATTTGAACCCAGGTTTGTCTCTATCTACACAGGGCTCCCACAAATCATTCACAGCCAGGTATTTAGATCCCAGAGGTTTTTACAACAACAAACTAGGAGTATGTTGTATTGTGCCATATGTCCGAGTTAATCGTTTGACCCTGAAAGTAAGTGAAATAACCTGCTCTGTTTGCATGGCCGCTTTTGTCTTTACATCACAGGGGGCTGCTGAGGGGAGGACGGCTCATAATAATGTCTGGAATGGAGTGAATGGAATGGTATCAAACACATGTAAAACATGTGTTGGATGTGTTCGATACCATTCCATTGATTCTATTCCAGCCATTACTATGAGCACGTCTGTGCTTTTACACGCTAGACAGAAAAAAAAGGTTTTAACAAGTTGGCGTCCGATAAAAACAAATGACAGCTCGCAAAACAATTTGCTGTTACAACTTGGCATTAAAAGAGCCGACATTTACGGAGGCTAATTTAAATGACTGTCATTTAAACAGGTAGAGAGCATGAGTGGGTGGCTGAGTGAGTGAGTGAGTGAGTGAGAGTGAGTGTGTGTGGATTTGTGCGTGGGTCTAGGCTGGGCTGGGTGAGCCTTTAACAGACTTGTGGGAGGGCTGTCCTGTAAATGAATGAACACCTTGGTTAATAGGGTCACAGACCACAGACATGCTAAGGAGGGAGAATCCCAGACAAAGACGCCCTTTTAATCCCATCTCCCAATGTTAGTGCAGTCGCGGAGATCACATGCAAGGTAAACACTGCAGATGGTGTCTCAATCTAAAATGACCTTTAAATGTCAACCGCGCTACAACGTGGATCTTCCATGGTCCAGATTGAATCCTGGCCTAAGTAACAGCACATCTCTCCTCCTCTGGTCCTGCCTGGTCTACAGGGGTGGAAGTTGGAGGGGCTACAAGCTTACAGATGGAAGAGGAGAGGAGGCATAGAACCTCTATTGTATTTCCTTTATTCCTGGCTTCCTACCTCCTCGCCTCCTTCTGAAAACCCATTGGATGAGAAGGTCAGAACATTGGATGATGAGTTCAGAGGTCCATCCCTTCTGACCTTCTCATCCAATGGGTTTTGAATAGGTGGGGGGGGGGGGTGTCATTTACCTGAGAGAGAGAATTGAAGTGAATTGAATTGAGAGTGAGAGAGATAAAGAGAGAGAGAGATAAAGAGAGAGAGAGAGAGAAAGGGAGCAAGACAAATAATGAATATAAGATTAAATTGGTAATGCACACAGGCTTCCAAGCACAGTGGTTGGGTAACTCAGCAGGAGAGCGTGATGAAGAGAGGGGGGTTAAGGAGAGAAGAAAGCCACTGTCCTCATTAGCTCATTGAGCCCTTCATCTGCCAGCACTCTGGTCACACACCTCACAGTGCATTAGAGCATTCCAGAAGTCAACAATACAACGTTATAGTACCACACACACACACTTACACATGCACGCACACACACACACTTACACACATATACACATGCACGCACACATGTAACGGATGTGAAACGCTAGCTTAGTTAGCGGTGGTGCGCGCCAAATAGTGTTTCGACTGACAGTCACTTGCTCTGAGACCTTGAAGTAGTAGTTCCCCTTGCTCTGCAAGGGCCGCAGGTTTTATGGAGCGATGGGTAACGATGCTTCGTGGGTGACTGTTGTTGATGTGTGCAGAGGGTCCCTGGTTCGTGCCCGGGTATGGGCGAGGGAACGGTCTAAAGTTATACTGTTACATTGATGCTGTTGACCCGGATCACTGGTTGGTGCGGAAAAGGAGGAGGTCAAAAGGGGGGTGAGTGTAACGGATGTGAAACGGCTAGCTAGTTAGCAGAGGGGACGGTCTAAAGTTATACTGTTACACACACACACTCACACGTATACATGCTCAAACACACACACGGATGCACTCACACAGTGGGGTACTCAGGGCAGCAAATAAAATAAACATGGCCTTCCCAACCTCCAGCTTAATTCTGCTTTCAGACACTGATCTAGGATCAGACAGCAGTAACAAGTACATTTTATACCTGCAAACTCGACAGACAGCAAAGTTACTATGAATCATAATTGATCAGCAGTTATGAGATGTATTACTGTAGGAATGTAACATGCCTGTGGTCTGCCCCAAATTACACACTCTTCACTTGAGTTGATCTCTGTGTTGATTGACATACCAAGGGATATTGTTATACTGAATTCCCTTTTAAAAGCATTTTAGACAGCAGGTATAGTGTACATGGAACTATGAATGAGGTACTGGTCACCAAGAATATTCCTACATAGATCCAGGAGGAGTAATGCATTGGAGAGCAGATATGCCATTTGTCCATTGCTTTGTTTTATTAATTCACGGGTGATATTTATGGATGATTCTATCATTGTTTGGGGAATAAATCAGTTTAAATTAAATATTCAATGACATAAGCACATAATTGGAGCTGTAATGGAAATGTAAAATCCAATAGATAATTCATTCGTCCTTTACCTCCTTTTCAGAGAAAATGTTGTTATCGATCAATGAACTCACCAAACTGTCTCAATGATCTCATATCCCACAAGGGGCCAAAGCCTCATGGATTTTCCTCAAAAGGATGGAAAACAATAAACAGCTAGTTGGGTGTGAAACTGTCTATGGATTGGTTGTTCATTCAATTCCCACCCCTTTCAAAAGACTACAGTGGACCAAATGGATTTCATACGCGTGTCAAACTCATTCCATAGAAGGCTGAATGTCTGTGGGATTTTGCTCCTCCCTTGTACTTGATTGATTAATTAAGGTCACTAATTAGTAAGGAATTCCCCTCACCTGGTTGTCTAGGTCGACCCTCCGTGGAATGAGTTGGACACCCGATTTAAGCTATGACTTTATACAGCAGGGGCATACTCTGGAGTACTGCTCATACACTGGAGGTCTGGAGTACTGCTCATACACTGGAGGTCTGGAGTACTGCTCATACACTGGAGGTCTGGAGTACAGCTCATACTCTGGAGGTCTGGAGTACTGCTGGTTTTCTGTTCTACCTAATCATTATTGGCACCCACCTGGTATCCCAGGTCTAAATCAATACCTGATTAGAGGGGAACAATAAAAATTAAGCAGTGGAACTGGCTTCCAGTCCAGATATGAATATGAGGGCTATACAGTATCAGTTCTAGGTACATGCAGCCACCAAAAAAAAGACTAAGATCCCTAAGGGTTTAAATTAAACCACTGAGGTTCTCCCATGCTCAGTCAGCACTGTCTTCACTACCAGTGTAGGGCATGTGACAGCAGCACTGTCTTCACTACCAGTGTAGGTCATGTGACAGAATGTAAAAGCAGCACCTGCTCCCCTACCAGTGTAGGGCATGTGACAATGTCAAGACGGCACTGCCATCAAGTGGACATATCATGTAAATCAGAGATCTCCAACTGCAGGCCTGGAGTCTGGTGCAACTTCCAGGACTAACCCTAGCACTGTTCGATAGGAATATTAAATGGCACCCATCTGGAGCCCCAGGTCTAGATAAATACTGAAAAGAATCAGTGTACCTGGCAACGAGTGAAATGTGCCTGCCGTATGAAGTCTCACCCAGTTGACCAGCATTACCGATACCAAAACAGGCTTCGGGTCTAGCGAGCTCTTAGGTAAACTCACCTGCATCAGTCTGAGATTTAAATACTGTCATCAGGTGTTTTAGCACTGGTGTAGAACACACACCTGCAAAGCTTTTCATGACAAGTCCCCCCTGATATAAAATTAGCTGTCCTCTTATGTTCACGTCACTGATGTGATTAGAACAGCAACTTCCGTTCATTAGCATGTTCTCCTGTCAAAGACAGTGGGCTTTCAGTGGACATTATAGAAGTGGCTTCACCTTGCCTTCATCTATACTGAGATGAAAAGATGTCAGCTGGTCAGCACATCCCAAAGATCTGAGAGATGAAGCCATAAACATCAGGTTCACCAAGAGAATTTAACAATGAGAAAACCATTTGATTTAACCTGCAGTGGGTTCCAGCCAATGACAAATACATTAAGTGTGTTTACAAATCACATCATTCCCTGAAATTATCAGTAAATTTTAAAAAATAAAATAAAAATCAAACACATTACAAGACTTAATGTTGCAAATAGAATACACAGAGTATCACATTACAGTGAATGTTTATTCAATGGCCCAGTAGCAGATGTTACATACAAGACTAATAGTAACAAATACAACACAAGGCAGAATGTTACAACCCTAACACTGAGCCTACCCAGAAACCACCCTGTCACTCCCTCCCCAGGACACCATGTAGAACTGAAACAATATGGCTTTATCTCTACCGGTTAGGATAGGTGGAAGTCACTGCTACTCATCTGATCATTTTAGAGCCACACAAATTAGGGGACAGGGGCAAGGTGTTGGCTTCTGGACAGGAGAGCCATCTGAAATAACAGACTCCCTGAAAGGAGTAACACCGAGGTTAAGAGTCAAGGCTTTAGAAACATTTGCGGTGGACGATAGACGGGCCGGATTCCTCGTATTCCTGCTTGGAAATCCACATCTGTTGGAAGGTGGAGAGAGAGGCCAGGATGGAACCGCCAATCCACACAGAATATTTACGCTCGGGAGGGGCGATGATCTGGCAACAAGTGATTTGAACGTATTCATTAGTTAAACAGGGAGATCTAAAGTGGTTCTAGTACAGAAAAGTCATAAATTAGATGTCTGATGAAAGTATTTGGGAAGCCAAAAAGATCACATGAGAAAAAAATAAAATGGGCTAGTCGAGAGATGCCACACTGAATGCCCATGGGCTAAAAGTCACAGAATTACACGTGAATGCCCACCTTAATCTTCATAGTAGGGGGTGCCAAGCCACTGATCTCCTTCTGCATTCGATCAGCGATGCCAGGGAACATGGTGGTTCCACCTGAGAGAACAGTGTTGGCATACAGGTCTTTCCTGATGTCCACATCACACTTCATGATAGAGTTGTAGGTGGTCTCGTGCACTCCAGCGCTTTCCATGCCTACAAAAGCAAGCATGTACATGTCAATGGCAGCCCCAGGAACAGATATTAACAGGCCTACTAGTGTGGCTCTTCTAATGAGGTCAGTGAACACGCAACTGGCAAGAACCTCAGAGCTCCAGAGGATTGTATAGTGGTGAATGACTGTCACTAAGCTGAGTAACATTGTCGAGACAAGAACATTTGTACATGTATTAAAGAGCGACTCCAGTGGCCAAATGGAACCTTTGTCCACTGATTTATAAAAAATACATTTAAAAAAGGCCAGAAAGTTGGGTGTTTATGAATAGTCATATCAATACATAACTGAGGGTGCATCTTGTGTGACCTCTACCAAGAGGAAACATCATTTTCAGAGCCTCCATTTTAGTAGTGGATAGAAGTGACGATTTCAGGACTAGAATTACTATATAGTCGCCAACCAGAGACAAATGGCTTTTAACAAAGACATTTTCAGCTGAAGTTCCTCTTTAAAGACACAGAGAAACATCTCACCAATGAAGGACGGCTGGAACATGGTTTCAGGGCACCGGAAGCGCTCGTTGCCGATAGTGATGACCTGTCCATCAGGCAGCTCGTAGCTCTTCTCCAGAGAGGAACTGGAGGCAGAGGTCTTCATCTCCTGCTCAAAGTCCAGCGCCACATAGGCCAGCTTCTCCTTGATGTCGCGCACAATCTCCCTCTCGGCCGTGGTGGTGAAGCTGTAGCCACGCTCAGTCAGGATCTTCATCAGGTAGTCCGTGAGGTCGCGTCCGGCCAGGTCCAGACGCAGGATGGCGTGGGGAAGAGCGTAGCCCTCGTAGATGGGCACCGTGTGGCTAACGCCATCCCCGGAATCCATCACGATTCCTGTGGTGCGACCAGATGCGTACAAAGAAAGCACAGCCTGGATACCTACATACATGGCTGGGCTGTTGAAGGTCTCAAACATGATCTGGTGGAAGAATAGAAGGTGGGAATTAGGACAGAGACTCTTTATAAAAAGGGTGTTTTAAACACCTACAAATACTGCTAAGAATGGGAGGCCCACCACTACTCAATACCTACCCTCAGGCAAGGTGAACAGAGTAACCCTGATGTGAAACTGCTCTACATTCTGCTAGTGGATGAGGAGTCCATGTAAATAAAATGGCTGGGTTTATTTACTACTGCCACAGTGTTTATTTGTAAAATAACACTAATGCCCCCACTTACCTGGGTCATCTTCTCCCTGTTGGCTTTGGGGTTGAGTGGGGCCTCTGTGAGCAGGACGGGATGCTCTTCGGGGGCCACACGCAGCTCATTGTAGAAGGTGTGATGCCAGATCTTCTCCATGTCGTCCCAGTTGGTAACAATGCCGTGCTCGATGGGGTACTTCAGAGTCAGGATGCCCCTCTTGCTCTGGGCCTCGTCTCCCACGTAGCTGTCCTTCTGTCCCATGCCCACCATCACACCCTGGGGAAAGAGACATTACCATTACACTTTGTCCCTGCACTACACAAACTCAAGTTACACTACAGAAGTTGTTTTCATCAAATGTTGGCTTGAGTTGCCTGTATGTTTCACATACACAGCGCAATCAATTTCTTAACTCATGAAATCACAATCTTTAGTTTTAGGCAACCAATACATTATGCTTTTGTTAGTGGGTTTGGGGAGGGGTGTCCCTTTCTTTTTAATGAGGCCATTTCTGGACAATATTTGTCCATTTAGTGGACCTCTTGGCTCAAGAGCCCCCCCAGAAGGAAGAGTTCGGTATCGCCTCTTCAAACTATCCAAAGTCAAATATAGGAGATAGAGAACATTAGTATAAGTAGACACATGCTCAAACATCTCAATTCCAAAATCATGGGTATTAATATAGAGTTGGTCCCCTCCTTTGCTGCTATAATAGCCTCCAGTCTTCTGAGAAGGCTTTCCACTAGATGTTTGAACAATGCTGTGGGGAATTGCTTCCATTCAGCCACAAGAGCATTAGTGAAGTCAGGCACTGATGTTGAGCAAATTGGAAAGGTGGCATTCTAGGACAGTGCCACATTGAAAGTCAGAGCTTTTCAGTAAGGCCCTTCTACTGACAACATGTGGATGAAACAGCCACATACACTAATTTGAAGGAGTGTCCACATATAGTTTGTGTATAAAAGTATGGCCTATATTAAGTGAATCCGATATCCAAGAGCCCAGTATGGTTCCAACCTGATGTCTGGGTCTTCCAACAATGGAGGGGAAGACAGCACGGGGAGCATCATCCCCTGCAAAACCAGCCTTGCACATGCCTGAACCATTGTCAACCACCAGTGCAGCAATATCATCTTCAGCCATTCTGGAAAAAAAACAAATGAGGATTAATGAATCAAGGCCTAAAAAGCAAGAACAAAGCCATACCATTTTCTGGGTCAGGGTATATCATCAATACAGACCACCAATTACTACAGTATAAAATGAGACAAATTAAGTGTAGACATAGGACCATAGTCAGCTGTAATTCATAACAATTAGTTAAAATGTTTAACCCGTGACTTAATAAAGACAACTAGTCTACTAGCAGACCTTGTAAAAATAGTGGAATTGAACCAAATACAATCATTTGTAACAAGGCAAAGAATTCCAATCAGTCACTTATTTTCTCAATATATGGCTCCGATCCCAACAGCTCAAACACGTATTCACAGACAAATCCCAGCAAAGCTGTATTTCAAATCAAGTGATTTATCCATAGCTAGAACACATTTAGCGATACAACTCGACATTTCAGATTGGCTTTCTCAAACGTCGGGATAGTGGCGTTTGCTTACCTGTCAGTTAGGATGCTTTCTCTTCAAGAATCCGGGAATGATGTCTTCAATGAAGAGTAGCATCCACATTTCAGCAGGAGACTATATACCTCCTTTTCTCCCCAACCGTGCCTCATCCTCCGCCTTCGCGTTCACCTGCTCACACCAAATATGGGCATTGTTTTCAAAAAAAGACACCTGATTGGATTGGGAGGTGTTTTACGGTGGAAGTGACCGACCGTTGTCATTCACATGGTAGACGATATTAAAGAGATTGGAACGTAACAGGTACATGTTGGGTTAGCCGAAAGGTTTTGGGTAATTTAAATTCAGTATAATTTGGAAATGTAAGCAACGTCGTTGAATGTGTTAGCAGGCTAACCGAATATCAAGTGAACCCACATTGTGGAAAAAGACCACAAAGAAGAGGTCTGGGGAAAAGAGGTCTGGGGCGATCATATTGTAGTGAGACAAAAGTAGTCGATAGTGCGCGATCAAATGTATTACCTCTATGTGCTCGGTCCCTTCGTAATTTATGATCATGGCTTGATTGTTTTGTTTTGTTAAATAAATGTTTCCCAAACTATTATTTTGAAAGATCAGCTGCGTGTCATGCATCAGATCTGCGCACCCTGGACCAGAGTGTTGCATTGAAAGTTTGACGAGAGACAGGCATAGGTGGGCTATGCTGCCCTTCATAGTCTGCTGACATTAATCAAATACATATTAGACCATGTCAAATACGTGACCTGTGTTTAGTTATTCTGTACTTTACAATGCAACCTCAAAGCACCTAGTATACACAGGCAGCCTAATTCTGATCTGATTGGTCAAAATACCAATAATTGGGCAAAATATCAGAATTGGGCTGCCTTTGGGTAAAAATCAGGTATAATTGCTCCCGAAATACAGGCTAGCAGAAGGCAATTCTTGTAAAAAAAAAAAACCTCAATGTGTGAGAGGCCTGTACTTGTCTGTGGGGCTGTAATTGGCTAACAGGCAGTAGTGGTGTTTGGATAAAATCACTGGCGTTAGCCAAACCTATGTGTTGTGATAATTGCGTTGTTTGCTCTATAACATGTTAGCTCATATGCCTTGCGACCGTGATATATGGGCCTAAGGTCGAGACAATAAGAAGACATGGTGGCAGAATACATTTTTTTTAAAACTGGTAAAATCCACAAAGCATATTGAATGTAACAAACAGTTACATGACCTACAGCATTGTCAAGTTAATGTTTCTGACATTTTCAGACTACTAAACAACTGTTGATTTAGAACCACAGAGTTGCCACAAGTTGCAAAGAAAACAGAAGGGAAACAGCAGGGGCATACTCTGGAGGTCTGGAGTACTGCTTATACACTGGAGGTCTGGAGTACTGCTCATACTCTGGAGTACTGCTCATACACTGGATGTCTGGAGTACTGCTCATACACTGGAGGTCTGGAGTACTGCTCATACACTGGAGGTCTGGAGTACTGCTCATACACTGGAGGTCTGGAGTACTGCTCATACTCTGGAGTACTGCTCATACACTGGAGGTCTGGAGTACTGCTCATACACTGGAGGTCTGGAGTACTGCTCATACACTGGATGTCTAGAGTACTGCTCATACACTGGATGTCTGGAGTACTGCTCATACACTGGAGGTCTGGAGTACTGCTCATACACTGGAGGTCTGGAGTACTGCTCATACACTGGAGGTCTGGAGTACTGCTCATACACTGGAGGTCTGGAGTACTGCTCATACACTGGAGGTCTGGAGTACAGCTCATACACTGGATATCTGGAGTACTGCTCATACACTGGAGGTCTGGAGTACTGCTCATACACTGGAGGTCTGGAGTACTGCTCATACACTGGAGGTCTGGAGTACTGCTCATACACTGGAGGTCTGGAGTACTGCTCATACACTGGAGGTCTGGAGTACTGCTCATACTCTGGAGTACTGCTCATACACTGGAGGTCTGGAGTACTGCTCATACACTGGAGGTCTGGAGTACTGCTCATACACTGGATGTCTAGAGTACTGCTCATACACTGGATGTCTGGAGTACTGCTCATACAATGGAGGTCTGGAGTACTGCTCATACACTGGAGGTCTGGAGTACTGCTCATACACTGGAGGTCTGGAGTACTCTTCATACACTGGAGGTCTGGAGTACTGCTCATACACTGGAGGTCTGGAGTACTGCTCATACACTGGAGGTCTGGAGTACTGCTCATACACTGGAGATCTGGAGTACTGCTCATACACTGGAGATCTGGAGTACTGCTCATACACTGGAGATCTGGAGTACTGCTCATACACTGGAGGTCTGGAGTACTGCTCATACACTGGAGGTCTGGAGTACTGCTCATACACTGGAGGTCTGGAGTACAGCTCATACACTGGATATCTGGAGTACTGCTCATACACTGGAGGTCTGGAGTACTGCTCATACACTGGAGGTCTGGAGTACTGCTCATACACTGGAGGTCTGGAGTACTGCTCATACACTGGAGGTCTGGAGTACTGCTCATACACTGGAGGTCTGGAGTACTGCTCATACACTGGAGGTCTGGAGTACTGCTCATACACTGGAGGTCTGGAGTACTGCTCATACACTGGAGATCTGGAGTACTGCTCATACACTGGAGGTTCTGGACTACTGCTCATACACTGGAGATCTGGAGTACTGCTCATACACTGGAGGTCTGGAGTACTGCTCATACACTGGAGGTCTGGAGTACTGCTCATACACTGGAGGTCTGGAGTACTGCTCATACACTGGAGATCTGGAGTACTGCTCATACACTGGAGATCTGGAGTACTGCTCATACACTGGAGATCTGGAGTACTGCTCATACACTGGAGGTCTGGAGTACTGCTCATTTTTTTATTTAACCTTTTTTTAACCAGGTAGGCAAGTTGAGAACAAGTTCTCATTTACAATTGCGACCTGGCCAAGATAAAGCAAAGCAGTTCGACACATACAACGACACAGAGTTACACATGGAGTAAAACAAACATGCAGTCAATAATACAGTAGAAACAAGTCTATATACAGTGGGGCAAAAAAGTATTTAGTCAGCCACCAATTGTGCAAGTTCTCCCACTTAAAAAGATGAGAGAGGCCTGTAATTTTCATCATAGGTTCACATCAACTATGACAGACAAAATGAGGGAAAAAAACTTTGAGGGAAAAATTTTTTTTATGAATTTATTTGCAAATTATGGTGGAAAATAAGTATTTGGTCAATTATAAAAGTTTATCTCAATACTTTGTTATATACCCTTTGTTGGCAATGACAGAGGTCAAATGTTTTCTGTAAGTCTTCACAAGGTTTTCACACACTGTTGCTGGTATTTTGTCCCATTCCCCCATGCAGATCTCCTCTAGAGCAGTGATGTTTTGGGGCTGTTGCTGGGCAACACGGACTTTCAACTCCCTCCAAAGATTTTCTATGGGGTTGAGATCTGGAAAAATGTAACTTCCGGCGCCGACAGAGATGGCCGCCTCGCTTCGCGTTCCTAGGAAACTATGCAGTTTTTTGACGTGTTATTTCTTACATTAGTACCCCAGGTCATCTTAGGTTTCATTACATACAGTCGAGAAGAACTACTGAATATAAGATCAGCGTCAACTCACCATCAGTACGACCAAGAATATGTTTTTCGCGACGCGGATCCTGTGTTCTGCCTTACATACAGGACAACGGAGTGGATTCCATGCAGCGACCCCAAAAAACGACTCCGAAAGAGAGGGAAACGAGGCGGTCTTCTGGTCAGACTCCGGAGACGGGCACACCGTGCACCACTCCCTAGCATTCTTCTTGCCAATGTCCAGTCTCTTGACAACAAGGTTGATGATATCCGAGCAAGGGTAGCATTCCAGAGGGACATCAGAGACTGTAACGTTCTTTGCTTCACGGAAACATGGCTAACCGGAGAGACGCTATCCGAAGCGGTGCAGCCAACGGGTTTCTCCACGCATCGCGCCGACAGAAACAAACATCTTTCTGGTAAGAAGAGGGGCGGGGGCGTATCCCTTATGGCCAACGTGACATGGTGTGATGAAAGAAACATACAGGAACTCAAATCCTTCTGTTCACCTGATTTAGAATTCCTCACAATCAAATGTAGACCGCATTATCTACCAAGAGAATTCTCTTCGATTATAATCACAGCCGTATATATCCCCCCCCAAGCAGACACATCGATGGCTCTGAACGAACTTTATTTAACTCTCTGCAAACTGGAAACGATTTATCCGGAGGCTGCATTCATTGTCGCTGGGGATTTTAACAAGGCTAATCTGAAAACAAGACTCCCTAAATTTGATCAGCATATCGATTGCACAACCAGGGGTGGAAAGACCTTGGATCATTGTTACTCTAACTTCCGCGACGCATATAAGGCCCTTCCCCGCCCCCCTTTCGGAAAAGCTGACCACGACTCCATTTTGTTGATCCCTGCCTACAGACAGAAACTCAAACAAGAGGCTCCCACGCTGAGGTCTGTCCAACGCTGGTCCGACCAAGCTGACTCCACACTCCAAGACTGCTTCCATCACGTGGACTGGGAGATATTTCGTATTGCGTCAGATAACAACATTGACGAATACACTGATTCGGTGTGCGAGTTCATTAGAACGTGCGTTGAAGATGTCCCATAGCAACGATTAAAACATTCCCTAACCAGAAACCGTGGATTGATGGCAGCATTCGTGTGAAACTGAGAGCGCGAACCACTGCTTTTAATCAGGGCAAGGTGTCTGGTAACATGACCGAATACAAACAGTGCAGCTATTCCCTCCGCAAGGCTATCAAACAAGCTAAGCGCCAGTACAGAGACAAAGTAGAATCTCAATTCAACGGCTCAGACACAACAGGTATGTGGCAGGGTCTACAGTCAATCACGGACTACAGGAAGAAATCCAGCCCAGTCACGGACCAGGATGTCTTGCTCCCAGGCAGACTAAATAACTTTTTTGCCCGCTTTGAGGACAATACAGTGCCACTGACACGGCCTGCAACGAAAACATGCGGTCTCTCCTTCACTGCAGCCGAGGTGAGTAAGACATTTAAACGTGTTAACCCTCGCAAGGCTGCAGGCCCAGACGGCATCCCCAGCCGCGCCCTCAGAGCATGCGCAGACCAGCTGGCCGGTGTGTTTACGGACATATTCAATCAATCCCTATACCAGTCTGCTGTTACCACATGCTTCAAGAGGGCCACCATTGTTCCTGTTCCCAAGAAAGCTAAGGTAACTGAGCTAAACGACTACCGCCCCGTAGCACTCACATCCGTCATCATGAAGTGCTTTGAGAGACTAGTCAAGGACCATATCACCTCCACCCTACCTGACACCCTAGACCCACTCCAATTTGCTTACCGCCAAAATAGGTCCACAGACGATGCAATCTCAACCACACTGCACACTGCCCTAACCCATCTGGACAAGAGGAATACCTATGTGAGAATGCTGTTCATCGACTACAGCTCGGCATTCAACACCATAGTACCCTCCAAGCTCGTCATCAAGCTCGAGACCCTGGGTCTCGACCCCGCCCTGTGCAACTGGGTACTGGACTTCCTGACGGGCCGCCCCCAGGTGGTGAGGGTAGGCAACAACATCTCCTCCCCGCTGATCCTCAACACTGGGGCCCCACAAGGGTGCGTTCTGAGCCCTCTCCTGTACTCCCTGTTCACCCACGACTGCGTGGCCACGCACGCCTCCAACTCAATCATCAAGTTTGCGGACGACACAACAGTGGTAGGCTTGATTACCAACAACGACGAGACGGCCTACAGGGAGGAGGTGAGGGCCCTCGGAGTGGTGTCAGGAAAATAACCTCACACTCAACAAAACTAAGGAGATGATTGTGGACTTCAGGAAACAGCAGAGGGAACACCCCCCCATCCACATCGATGGAACAGTAGTGGAGAGGGTAGCAAGTTTTAAGTTCCTCGGCATACACATCACAGACAAACTGAATTGGTCCACTCACACAGACAGCATCGTGAGGAAGGCGCAGCAGCGCCTCTTCAACCTCAGGAGGCTGAAGAAATTTGGCTTGTCACCAAAAGCACTCACAAACTTCTACAGATGCACAATCGAGAGCATCCTGGCGGGCTGTATCACCGCCTGGTATGGCAACTGCACCGCCCTGAACCGTAAGGCTCTCCAGAGGGTAGTGAGGTCTGCACAACGCATCACCGGGGGCAAACTACCTGCCCTCCAGGACACCAACACCACCCAATGCTACAGGAAGGCCATAAAGATCATCAAGGACATCAACCACCCGAGCCACTGCCTGTTCACCCCGCTGTCATCCAGAAGGCGAGGTCAGTACAGGTGCATCAAAGCTGGGACCGAGAGACTGAAAAACAGCTTCTATCTCAAGGCCATCAGACTGTTAAACAGCCACCACTAACATTGAGTGGCTGCTGCCAACACACTGTCAATGACACTGACTCAACTCCAGCCACTTTAATAATGGGAATTGATGGGAAATGATGTAAATATATCACTAGCCACTTTAAACAATGCTACCTTATATAATGTTACTTACCCTACATTATTCATCTCATATGCATACGTATATACTGTACTCTATATCATCGACTGCATCCTTATGTAACACATGTATCACTAGCCACTTTAACTATGCCACTTTGTTTACATACTCATCTCATATGTTATACTGTACTCGATATCATCTACTGTATCTTGCCTATGCTGCTCTGTACCATCACTCATTCATATATCCTTATGTACATATTCTTTATCCCCTTACACTGTATATAAGACAGTAGTTTTTTGGAATTGTTAGTTAGATTACTTGTTCGTTATTACTGCATTGTCGGAACTAGAAGCACAAGCATTTCGCTACACTCGCATTAACATCTGCTAACCATGTGTATGTGTGACAAATAAAATTTGATTTGATTTGATTTGGCTAGGCCACTCCAGGGCCTTGAAATGCTTCTTACGAAGCCACTCCTTTGTTGCCCGGGCAGTGTGTTTGGGATCATTATCATGCTGAAAGACCCAGCCACGTTTCATCTTCAATGCCCTTGCTGATGGAAGGAGGTTTTCACTCAAAATCTCACAATACATGGCCCCATTCATTCTTTCCTTTACAAGGATCAGTCGTCCTGGTCCCTTTGCAGAAAAACAGCCCCAAAGCATGATGTTTCCACCCCCATGCTTCACAGTAGGTGTCACGTTCTGACCCTAGTTCTTGTGTTATTTGTTTGTTTTAGTTTGTCAGGACGTGAGTTGGGTGGGCATTCTATGTTTTATGTTTCTAGGTTGGTTTTCTGTGTTCGGCCTAGTATGGTTCTCAATCAGAGGCAGGTGTCGTTAGTTGTCTCTGATTGAGAATCATACTTAGGTAGCCTGGGTTTCACTGTTGTTTTGTGGGTGATTGTTTCCGTGTCTGTGTTTGTTCGCCACACGGTACTGTTTCGGTTTTGTTCACGTTTATTGTTTGTATTTGTTTTCATGTTGAGATTTTCATATTAAAAACCATGGACACTTACCACGCCGCATCTTGGTCCAATCCTTGCTACAGACGAGGAGGAGGAAAACCCTTACAGAATCACCCACCAACCAAGGACCAAGCGGCGTGGTAACAGACAGCGGCAGCAGCAGCAGCAGCAGCGGCCAGCATCACAATACTCCTGGACACGTGAGGATATTTTGAACAGAGAAGGACCCTGGGCACAGGCTGGGGAATATCGCTGCCCCAAAGCAGAGCTGGAGGCAGCGAAAGCTGAGCGGCGGCTATATGAGGAGGCAGCACGGCAGCGCGACAGTTACGAGAGGCAGCCCCCAAAATGTTTTGGGGGCGGGGGCACACGGGGAGTGTGGCTAAGCCAGGTAGCAGACCTGAGCTCACTCCTCGTGCTTATTATAAACAGTGCGTTACTGGTTAGGTACCGTGTTATGCGACTAAGCGCACGGTGTCGCCAGTACGTGCACATGGCCCAGTGCACTATAGGGCAGCCCCCCGGAAGTGTCAGGCGAGTGTGGGCATCCAGCCAGGGCGTATGGTGCCTGCTCAGTGTGTCTGGTCACCGGTATGCCGTTTCGTTCCAGGGTATCCTGCGCCGGCTCTGCGTGCTGTGTCTCCGGGGCGCTGGGAGGGTGCAGTGCGTCCTATGCCTGCGCTCCGCTCATGCCGGGCAAATGTGGGAGTGGAGCCTAAGGGAGAGGTGCGCGTAGTAGGCACTAGATCTCCAGTGCTTACCAACAGCACCGGTTCAACCTGTGCCTGCACTCTGGAGGGTCTGGGCTAGAATAGTTATCCAGCCTGGGGGAGTGGTGCCAAGGCTGCGCATCAGAGCTCCAGTGCTCCCCCACAGCACGGTCCTTCAGGTGACTCCTCCTAACACCAAGCCTCCTGGAGGTCTCCCCAGCCTGGTGGGTCCTGTGGCAGCCCCACGCACGTCTCTCTGTCTCCTCCCTACAGGTGCTCTCGTCTGTCCAGAGCTGCTAGAGTCTCCCGTCTGTCCAGAGCTGCTAGAGTCTCCCGTCTGTCCAGAGCTGTTAGAGCCTTCCTCCTCTCCAGAGCTGCTAGAGTCTCCCGTCTCTCCAGAGCTGCTAGAGGCTCCCGTCTGTCCAGAGCTGTTAGAGCCTTCCTCCTCTCCAGAGCTGCTAGAGTCTCCCGTCTCTCCAGAGCTGCTAGAGTCTCCCGTCTGTCCAGAGCTGCTAGAGTCTCCCGTCTGTCCAGAGCTGCTAGTCTCCCGTCTGTCCAGAGCTGTTAGAGCCTTCCTCCTCTCCAGAGCTGCTAGTCTCCCGTCTCTCCAGAGCTGTTAGAGTCTCCCGTCTGTCCAGAGCTGTTAGAGCCTTCCTCCTCTCCAGAGCTGCTAGAGTCTCCCGTCTGTCCAGAGCTTCTAGAGTCTCCCGCCTGTCCAGAGCTGCTAGAGTCTCCCACCTGTCCAGAGCTGCTAGAGTCTCCCATCTGTCCAGAGCTGCTAGAGTCTCCCGTCTGTCCTGAGCCGCCAGAGCCGCCAGTCTGTCCTGAACCGCCAGAGCCACCAGTCTGTCATGAGCCGCCAGAGCCCCAGGCTGTCATTAGCCGCCAGAGCCACCAGTCAGCATGGAGCCGCCAGAGCCACCAGTCAGCATGGGGCCGCCAGAGCCGCCAGTCAGCATGGAGCCGCCAGAGTCGTCAGCCAGCCAGGAGCCGCCAGAGTCGTCAGCCAGCCAGGAGCCGCCAGAGTCGTCAGCCAGCCAGGAGCTGCCAGAGCCGTCAGTCAGCCAGGAGCTGCCAGAGCCATCAGTCAGCCAGAAGCTGCCAGAGCCGTCAACCAGCCTGAGCTACCTCTCAGTCCTGAGCTACCTCTCAGTCCTGTGCTACCTCTCAGTCCTGAGCTACCCCTCAGTCCTGAGCTGCCCCTCAGTCCTGAGCTGCCCCTCAGTCCTGAGCTGCCCCTCAGTCCGGAGGAATTTGTTAAGTCCAGGGGTGTCCCTCAGTCCTGTGGGCCTATTTATTAGGGTTCCCAGGTCAGGGTCGGCGGCAAGGGTCACCGTTCCTAGGAGGCCACAGAGGCAGACTAAGACTATGGTGAAGTGGGGTCCATGTCCAGCGCCAGGGCCGCCACCGCGGAAAGATGCCCACCCAGACCCTCCCCTATAGGTTCAGGTTTTGCGGCCGGAGTACGCACCTTGGGGGGGGGGTTACTGTCATGTTCTGCCCTAGTTCTTGTGTTATTTGTTTGTTTTAGTTGGTCAGGATGTGAGTTGGGTGGGCATTCTATGTTTTGTGTTTCTAGGTTGGTTTTCTGTGTTCGGCTGAGTATGGTTCTCAATCAGAGGCAGGTGTCGTTAGTTGTCTCTGATTGAGAATCATACTTAGGTAGCCTGGATTTCACTGTTGTTTTGTGGGTGATTGTTTCCATGTCTGTGTTTGTTCGCCACACGGTACTGTTTCGGTTTTGTTCACGTTTATTGTTTTGTATTTGTGTTCATGTTGAGATTTCATATTAAAAACCATGGACACTTACCACGCCGCATCTTAGTCCGATCCTTGCTACACCTCCTCTTCAGACAAAGAGGAGGAAAACCCTTACAGTAGGTATGGTGTTCTTTGGATGCAACTCAGCATTCTTTGTCCTCCAAACACGACGAGTTGAGTTTTTACCAAAAAGTTATATTTTGGTTTCATCTGACCATATGACATTCTCCCAATCTTCTTCTGGATCATCCAAATGCTCTCTAGCAAACTTCAGACGGGCCTAGACATGTACTGGCTTAAGCAGGGGGACACATCTGGCACTGCAGGATTTGAGTCCCTGGCGGCGTAGTGTGTTACTGATGGTAGGCTTTGTTACTTTGGTCCCAGCTCTCTGCAGGTCATTCACTAGGTCCCCCCGTGTGGTTCTGGGATTTTTGCTCACCGTTCTTGTGATCATTTTGACCCCACGGGGTGAGATCTTGCATGGAGCCCCAGATCGAGGGAGATTATCAGTGGTCTTGTATGTCTTGTATTTAAGAGCAATTGGAGGCCACGGAAGGAGAGTTGTATGGCATTGAAGCTTGCCTGGAGGGTTGTTAACACAGTGTCCAAAGAAGGGCCAGAAGTATACAGAATGGTGTCATCTGCGTAGAGGTGGATCAGAGACTCACCAGAAGCAAGAGCGACATCATTGATATATACAGAGAAGAGAGTCGGGCCAATAATTGAACCCTGTGGCACCCCCATAGACTGCCAGAGGTCCGGACAGCAGACCCGCTGGGTTGACACACTGAACTCTATCAGAGAAGTAGTTGGTGAACCAGGCGAGGCAATCATTTGAGAAACCAAGGCTGTCGAGTCTGCCGATGTGGATGTGGTGATTGACAGAGTCGAAAGCCTTGGCCAGATCATTGAAAACAGCTGCACAGTAATGTTTCTTATCGATGGCGGTTAAGATATTGTTTAAATCAAATCAAATCACATTTATTTATATAGCCCTTCGGACATCAGCTGATATCTCAAAGTGCTGTACAGAAACCCAGCCTAAAACCCCAAACAGCAAGCAATGCAGGTGTAGAAGCACGGTGGCTAGGAAAAACTCCCTAGAAAGGCCAATACCTAGGAAGAAACCTAGAGAGGAACCAGGCTATGTGGGGTGGCCAGTCCTCTTCTGGCTGTGCCGGGTGGAGATTATAACAGAACATGGCCAAGATGTTCAAATGTTCATAAATGACCAGCATGGTCGAATAATAATAAGGCAGAACAGTTGAAACTGGAGCAGCAGCACAGTCAGGTGGAAGTTGAAACTGGAGCAGCAGCATGGCCAGGTGGACTGGGGACAGCAAGGAGTCATCATGTCAGGTAGTCCTGGGGCATGGTCCTAGGGCTCAGGTCAGTTGAAACTGGAACAGCAGCATGGCCAGGTGGACTGGGGACAGCAAGGAGTCATCATGTCAGGTAGTCCTCGGGCATGGTCCTAGGGCTCAGGTCCTCCGAGAGAGAGAAAGAAAGAGAGAAGGAGAGAATTAGAGAACGCACACTTAGATTCACACAGGACACCGAATAGGACAGGAGAAGTACTCCAGATATAACAAACTGACCCCAGCCCCCCGACACATAAACTACTGCAGAATAAATACTGGAGGCTGAGACAGGAGGGGTCAGGAGACACTGTGGCCCCATCCGAGGACACCCCCGGACAGGGCCAAACAGGAAGGATATAACCCCACCCACTTTGCCAAAGCACAGCCCCCACACCACTAGAGGGATATCTTCAACCACCAACTTACCATCCTGAGCCAAGGCTGAGTATAGCCCACAAAGATCTCCGCCACGGCACAACCCAAGGGGGGGGCGCCAACCCAGACAGGATGACCACAACAGTGAATCAACCCACTCAGGTGACGCACCCCCTCCAGGGACGGCATGAGAGAGCCTCAGCAAGCCAGTGACTCAGCCCCTGTAATAGGGTTAGAGGCAGAGAATCCGAGTGGAAAGAGGGGAACCGGCCAGGCAGAGACAGCAAGGGCGGTTCGTTGCTCCAGATTCTTTCCGTTCACCTTCCCACTCCTGGGCCAGACTACACTCAATCATATGACCCACTGAAGAGATGAGTCTTCAGTAAAGACTTAAAGGTTGAGACCGAGTTTGCGTCTCTGACATGGGTAGGCAGACCGTTCCATAAAAATGGAGCTCTATAGGAGAAAGCCCTGCCTCCAGCTGTTTGCTTAGAAATTCTAGGGACAATTAGGAGGCCTGCGTCTTGTGACCGTAGCGTACGTGTAGGTATGTACGGCAGGACCAAATCAGAGAGATAGGTAGGAGCAAGCCCATGTAATGCTTTGTAGGTTAGCAGTAAAACCTTGAAATCAGCCCTTGCTTTGACAGGAAGCCAGTGTAGAGAGGCTAGCACTGGAGTAATATGATCAAATTTTTTGGTTCTAGTCAGGATTCTAGCAGCCGTATTTAGCACTAACTGAAGTTTATTTAGTGCTTTATCCAGGTAGCCGGAAAATAGAGCATTGCAGTAGTCTAACCTAGAAGTGACAAAAGCATGGATTAATTTTTCTGCATCATTTTTGGACAGAATGTTTCTGATTTTTGCAATGTTACGTAGATGGAAAAAAGCTGTCCTCGAAATGGTCTTGATATGTTCTTCAAAAGAGAGATCAGGGTCCAGAGTAACGCCGAGGTCCTTCACAGTTTTATTTGAGACGACTGTACAACCATTAAGATTAATTGTCAGATTCAACAGAAGATCTCTTTGTTTCTTGGGACCTAGAACAAGCATCTCTGTTTTGTCCGAGTTTAATAGTAGAAAGTTTGCAGCCATCCACTTCCTTATGTCTGAAACACATGCTTCTAGCGAGGGCAATTTTGGGGCTTCACCATGTTTCATTGAAATGTACAGCTGTGTGTCATCCGCATAGCAGTGAAAGTTTACATTATGTTTTCGAATAACATCCCCAAGAGGTAAAATATATAGTGAAAACAATAGTGGTCCTAAAACGGAACCTTGAGGAACACCGAAATTTACAGTTGATTTGTCAGAGGACAAACCATTCACAGAGACAAACTGATATCTTTCCGACAGATAAGATCTAAACCAGGCCAGAACATGTCCGTGTAGACCAATTTGGGTTTCCAATCTCTCCAAAAGAATGTGGTGATCGATGGTATCAAAAGCAGCACTAAGGTCTAGGAGCACGAGGACAGATGCAGAGCCTCGGTCCGATGCCATTAAAATGTCATTTACCACCTTCACAAGTGCCGTCTCAGTGCTATGATGGGGTCTAAAACCAGACTGAAGCATTTCGTATACATTGTTTGTCTTCAGGAAGGCAGTGAGTTGCTGCGCAACAGCCTTCTCTAAAATTTTTGAGAAGAATGGAAGATTCGATATAGGCCGATAGTTTTTTATATTTTCTGGGTCAAGGTTTGGCTTTTTCAAGAGAGGCTTTATTACTGCCACTTTTAGTGAGTTTGGTACACATCCAGTGGATAGAGAGCCGTTTATTATGTTCAACATAGGAGGGCCAAGCACAGGAAGCAGCTCTTTCAGTAGTTTAGTTGGAATAGGGTCCAGTATGCAGCTTGAAGGTTGAAGGTTTAGGTTTAGGACCTTGAGCGTGGCTGAGGTGCACCCATGACCAGCTCTGAAACCCGATTGCATAGCAGAGAGGGTATGGTGAGATTCGAAATGGTCGGTAATCTGTTGACTTGGCTTTCGAAGATCTTAGAAAGGCAGTGTAGGATAGATATGTCTGTAGCAGTTTGGGTGAAGAGTGTCCCCCACTTTGAAGAGGGTGATGACCGCAGCTGCTTTCCAATCTTTGGGAATCTCAGACGACACGAAAGAGGTTGAACAGGCTAGTAACAGGGGTGGCAACAATTTCGGCAGATACTTTTAGAAAGGGTCCAGATTGTCTAGCCCGGCTGATTTGTAGGTCCAGATTTTGCAGCTCTTTCAGAACATCAGCTGACTGGATTTGGGAGAAATACACTGGAGGTCTGGAGTACTGCTGGTTTTCTGTTCTACCTAATCATTATTGGCACCCACCTGGTATCCCAGGTCTAAATCAATACCTGATTAGAGGGGAACAATGAAAAATAAAGCAGTGGAACTGGCTTCCAGTCCAGATATGAATATGAGGGCTATACAGTATCAGTTCTAGGTACATGCAGCCACCAAAAAAACAGACTAAGATCCAAGGGTTTAGATTACACCACTGAGGTTCTCACATGCTCAGTCAGCACAGTCTTCACTACCAGTGTAGGTCATGTGACAATGTGAAAGCAGCACCTGCTCCCCTAGTGTAGGGCATGTGAAGACAGCACTGCCATCTATTGGACATCATGTAAATCAGGGATCTCCAGCTGTGGGCCTGGAGTCTGCAGGTGTTACTTCCAGGACTAACCCTAGCACTGTTCGATAGGATCATTAAATTACACCCATCTGGTGCCCCAGGTCTAGATAAATACTGAAAATAATCAGTGAACCTGGCTTCGAGTGAAATGTGCCTGCCATATGAAGTCCCACCCAGTTGACCGATACCAAAACAGGCTTTGGGTCAAGCGAGCTCTTTGGTAAACTCACCTGCTTCAGTCTGGGATTTAATTACTGTCATCAGGTGTTTTAGCACTGGTGTAGAACACACACCTGCAAAGCTTTTCATGACAAGTCCCCCCTGATATAAAATGAGCTGTCCTCTTATGTTCACGTCGTCGCTGATGTGATTAGAACAGCTACTTCCGTTCATTAGCATGTACTCCTGTCAAAGACAGTGGGCTTTCAGTGGACATTATAGAAGTGGCTTCCTTGCCTTCCTCTATACTGAGATGAAAGGATGTCAGCACATCCCAAAGATCTGAGAGATGAAGCCATAAACACGAGTTTCACCAAGAGAATTTAACAATGAGAAAACCATTTGATTTAACCTGCAGTGGGTTCCAGCCAATGACAAATACATTAAGTGTGTTTACAAATCACATCATTCCCTGAAATGATCAGTAAATTTTTGAAAAGAAGTGTCAAACGCATTACAAGACTTAATGTTGCAAATAGACTACACAGAGTATCACATTACAGTGAACGTTTATTCAATGGCCCAGTAGCAGATGTTACATACAAGACTAATAGTAACAAATACAACAAGGCAGAATGTCACAACCCTAACACTGAGCCTACCCAGAAACCACCCTGTCACTCCCCCCAGGACACCATGTAGAACTGAAACAATATGGCTTTATCTCTACCGGTTAGGATAGGTGGAAGTCACTGCTACTCATCTGATCATTTTAGAGCCACACAAATGCTTAGGGGACAGGGGCAAGGTGTTGGCTTCTGGACAGGAGAGCCATCTGAAATAACAGACTCCCTGAAAGGAGTAACACCGAGGTTAAGAGTCAAGGCTTTAGAAACATTTGCGGTGGACGATAGACGGGCCGGATTCCTCGTATTCCTGCTTGGAAATCCACATCTGTTGGAATGTGGAGAGAGAGGCCAGGATGGAACCGCCAATCCACACAGAGTATTTACGCTCGGGAGGGGCAATGATCTGGCAAGAGATTTGAACGTATTCATTAGTAAAACAGGGAGATCTAAAGTGATTCTAGTACAGAATAGTCATAAATTAGATGTCTGATGAAAGTATTTGGGAAGCCAAAAAGATCACATGAGAAAAAAATTAAATGGGCTAGTCGAGAGATGCCACACTGAATGCCCATGGGCTAAAAGTCACAGAATAACACGTGAATGCCCACCTTAATCTTCATAGTAGGGGGTGCCAAGCCACTGATCTCCTTCTGCATTCGATCAGCGATGCCAGGGAACATGGTGGTTCCACCTGAGAGAACAGTGTTGGCATACAGGTCTTTCCTGATGTCCACATCACACTTCATGATAGAGTTGTAAGTGGTCTCGTGCACTCCAGCGCTTTCCATTCCTACAAAAGCAAGCATGTCAATGGCAGCCCTAGGAACACAAATTAACAGGCCTACTAGTGTGGCTCTTTTAATGAGGTCAGTGAACACGCAACTGGCAAGAACCTCAGAGCTACAGAGGATTGTATAGTGGTGAATGACTGTCACTAAGCTGAGTAACATTGTCGAGACAAGAACATTTGTACCTGTATTAAAGAGCGACTCCAGTGGCAAATGGAACCTTTGTCCACTGATTTATAAAAAAATACATTTAAAAAAGGCCAGAAAGTTGTGTGTTTATGAATAGTCATATCAATACATAACTGAGGGTGCATCTTGTGTGACCTCTACCAAGAGGAAACATCATTTTCAGAGCCTCCATTTTAGTAGTGGATAGAAGTGACGATTTCAGGACTAGAATTACTATATATATAGTCACCAACAATAGACAAATGGCTTTTAACAAAGACATTTTCAGCTGAAGTTCCTCTTTAAAGACACAGAAAAACATCTCACCAATGAAGGACGGCTGGAACATGGTTTCAGGGCACCGGAAGCGCTCGTTGCCGATAGTGATGACCTGTCCATCAGGCAGCTCGTAGCTCTTCTCCAGAGAGGAACTGGAGGCAGAGGTCTTCATCTCCTGCTCAAAGTCCAGCGCCACGTAGGCCAGCTTCTCCTTGATGTCGCGCACAATCTCCCTCTCGGCCGTGGTGGTGAAGCTGTAGCCACGCTCAGTCAGGATCTTCATCAGGTAGTCCGTGAGGTCGCGTCCGGCCAGGTCCAGACGCAGGATGGCGTGGGGAAGAGCGTAGCCCTCGTAGATGGGCACCGTGTGGCTAACGCCATCCCCGGAATCCATCACGATTCCTGTGGTGCGGCCAGATGCGTACAAAGAAAGCACGGCCTGGATACCTACATACATGGCTGGGCTGTTGAAGGTCTCAAACATGATCTGGTGGAAGAATAGAAGGTGGGAATTAGGACTGTGAGAGACTCTTTATAAAAAGGGTGTTTTAAACACCTACTGCTAAGAGGCCCACCACTACTCAATACCTACCCTCAGGCAAGGTGAACAGAGTAACCCTGATGTGAAACTACTCTACATTCTGCTGGTGGATGAGGAGTCCATGTAAATAAAATGGCTGGGTTTATTTACTACTGCCACAGTGTTTATTTGTAAAAAAACACTAAATGCCCCCACTTACCTGGGTCATCTTCTCCCTGTTGGCTTTGGGGTTGAGTGGGGCCTCTGTGAGCAGGACGGGATGCTCTTCGGGGGCCACACGCAGCTCATTGTAGAAGGTGTGATGCCAGATCTTCTCCATGTCGTCCCAGTTGGTAACAATGCCGTGCTCGATGGGGTACTTCAGAGTCAGGATGCCCCTCTTGCTCTGGGCCTCATCTCCCACGTAGCTGTCCTTCTGTCCCATGCCCACCATCACACCCTGGGGAAAGAGACATTACGTTACACTTTGTCCCTGCACTACACAACTTGAGTTACACTACAGAAGTTGTTGGCTCAAGAGCACCCCCAGAAGGAAGCGTTCTATATAGCCTCTTCAAACTCTATCCCAAAGTCAAATAGAGAGATACAGTAATGTTCTCTAAGTGGACACATGCTCAAACATCTACATTCCAAAATCATGGGTATTAATATGGAGTTGGTCCCCTCCTTTGCTGCTATAATAGCCTCCACTCTTCTGAGAAGGCTTTCCACTAGATGTTTGAACAATGCTGTGGGGAATTGCTTCCATTCAGCCACAAGAACATTAGTGAAGTCAAGCACTGATGTTGAGCAAATAGGCCTGACTTGCAGTGTTCCACTTAATCACAAAAGTGTTCGATGGGGTTGAGGTCCGAGCTCTGTGCAGGCCAGTCAAGTTCTTCCATACGATCCACAGACCATTTCTGTATGGACCTCGCTTTGTGCACAGGAGTATCGTCATGCTGAAACAGGAAATGGTCTTCACCCAAACTGTTGCCACAAAGACAAGAGCACAGAATCATCCAGAATGCTGTAGCGTTATGATTTCCCATTAACGGAATTAAGCGGCCTAGCCTGAAATATGAAAAACAGCCACAGACCATTATTCCTCCACCAAACTTTAGTTGACACTACACAGTCGGGGCAGGTAGCGTTCTCCTGACATCAGTCAAACCCAGATTCATCTGTCAGACTGCAAGATGGTTAAGCGTGAGTCAACACTCAAGAGAACGTGTTTCCACTGCGCCAGAGTCTAATGGCAGTGAGCTTTACACCACGATGCGCATAGTGATCTTAGGCTTGTGTGCAGCTGCTTGGCCACGGAAACTAATTTCATTAAGCTCCGGACGAACA
Source organism: Oncorhynchus kisutch (assembly GCF_002021735.2). Lineage (NCBI taxonomy): Eukaryota > Metazoa > Chordata > Actinopteri > Salmoniformes > Salmonidae > Oncorhynchus > Oncorhynchus kisutch. The sequence goes on from NW_022262757.1 coordinate 134,641, forward strand.
GTTCTTGTGCTGACGTTGCATCACAGGGCAGTTTGGAACTTGGTAGGGAGTGTTGCAACCAAGGGCAGACAATTTTTACATGCTTCAGCAGTCCCATTCTGTGAGCTTGTGTGGCCTACCACTTCACAGCAGATCTATTGTTGCACCTAGATGTTTCCACTTCACGATAACACTTAGTTGACCAGGGCAGCTCTAGCAGGGCAGAAATTGGACAAACTGACTGGTTGGAAAGGTGAAATTCTAGGACAGTGCCACATTGAAAGTCAGAGCTTTTCAGTAAGGCCCTTCTACAGACAACATGTGGATGAAACAGCCAAATCCACTCATTTGAAGGAGTGTCCACATATAGTTTGTGTATAAAAGTATAGCCTATATTAAGTGAATCCGATATCCAAGAGCCCAGTATGGTTCCAACCTGATGTCTGGGTCTTCCAACAATGGAGGGGAAGACAGCACGGGGAGCATCATCCCCTGCAAAACCAGCCTTGCACATGCCTGAACCATTGTCAACCACCAGTGCAGCAATATCATCTTCAGCCATTCTGTAAAAAAACAAACGATGATTAATGAATCAAGGCCTAAAAAGCAAGAACAAAGCCATAACATTTTCTGGGTCAGGGTATATCATCAATATAGACTAACAATTACTACAATATAAATGAGACAAATTAGAGGTCCCCATTAGTAAGTGTAGACATAGGACCATAGTCGGCTGTAATTTGTAACAATTAGTTAAAAATGTTTAACCAGTGACTTAATAAAGAGAACTAGTCTACTAGCAGACCTTGTAAAAACAGTGGAATTGAACCAAATACAATTTTGGAACAAAGCAAAGAATTCCAATCAGTCATTTATTTTTTCTCAATATATGGCTCCGATCCCAAAAGCTCAAACACGTATTCACAGACAAATCCCAGCAAAGCTGTATTTCAAATCAAGTGATTTATCCATAGCTAGAACACATTTAGCGATTCAACTCGACATTTTAGATTGGCTTTCTCAAACGTCGGGATAGTGGCGTTTGCTTACCTGTCAGTTAGGATGCTTTCTCTTCAAGAATCCGGGAATGATGTCTTCAATGAAGTGTAGCATCCACATTTCAGCAGGAGACTATATACCTCCTTTTCTCCCCAACCGTGCCTCATCCTCCGCCTTCGCGTTCACCTGCTCACACCAAATATGGGCATTGTTTTAAAAAAAAGACACCGGATTGGATTGGGAGGTGTTTTACGGTGGAAGTGACCGACCGTTGTCATTCACATGGTAGACGATATTAAAGAGATTGGAAGGTAACAGGTACATGTTGGGTTAGCCGAAAGGTTTTGGGTAATTTAAATTCAGTATCATTTGGAAATGTAAGCAACGTCGTTGAATGTGTTAGCAGGCTAACCCAATATCAAGTGAACCCACATTGTGGAAAAAGACCACAAAGAAGAGGTCTGGGGAAAAGAGGTCTGGGGCGATCATTTTGTAGTGAGACAAAAGTAGTCGATAGTGCGCGATCAAATGTATTACCTCTATGTGCTCGGTCCCTTCGTAATTTATGATCATGGTTTGATTGTTTTGTTTTGTTAAATAAATGTTTCCCAAACTATTATTTTGAAAGATCAGCTGCGTGTCATGCATCAGATCTGCGCACCCTGGACCAGAGTGTTGCATTGAAAGTGTGACCAGAGACAGGCATAGGTGGGCTATGCTGCCCTTCATAGTCTAGACATTAATCAAATACATATTAGACCATGTCAAATACGTGAACTGTGTTTAGTTATTCTGTACTTTACAATGCAACCTCAAAGCACCTAGTATACACAGGCAGCCTAATTCTGATCTGATTGGTCAAAATACCAATAATTGGGCAAAATATCAGAATTGGGCTGCCTTTGGGTAAAAATCAGGTATAATTGCTCCCGAAATACAGGCTAGCAGAAGGCAATTCTTGTAAAAAAAAAAAACTCAATGTGTGAGAGGCCTGTACTTGTCTGTGGGGCTGTATTGGCTAACAGGCAGTAGTGGTGTGTGGGTAAAATCACTGGGGAAGTTAAACCTATGTGTTGTGATAATTGCGTTGTTTGCTCTATAACATGTTAGCTCATATGCCTTGCGACCGTGATATATGGGCCTAAGGTCGAGACAATAAGAGGACAGTGGCTGAATAAATTCAACAACACCTTTGTTTCATCACAAAACTGTTACATGATCTACAGCATGGTCAAGTTAATGTTTCTGACATTTTCAGACTACTAAACAACTGTTGATTTAGAACCACAAAGTTACCACAAGTTGCAAAGAAAACAGAAGGGAAACAGCAGGGGCATACTCTGGAGGTCTGGAGTACTGCTCATACACTGGAGGTCTGGAGTACTGCTCATACTCTGGAGTACTGCTCATACACTGGAGGTCTGGGGTACTGCTCATTTTTTTATTTCACCTTTTTTTAACCAGGTAGGCAAATTGAGAACAAGTTCTCATTTACAATTGCGACCTGGCCAAGATAAAGCAAAGCAGTTCGTCACATACAACGACACAGAGTTACACATGGAGTAAAACAAACATACAGTCAATAATAACAGTAGAAACAAGTCTATATACAGTGGGGCAAAAAAGTATTTAGTCAGCCACCAATTGTGCAAGTTCTCCCACTTAAAAAGATGAGAGGCCTGTAATTTTCAGTAATTTCAGTAATTTTCAACTATGACAGACAAAATGAGGGAAAAAAATCCAGAAAATCACATTGTAGGATTTTTGAATGAATTTATTTGCAAATTATGGTGGAAAATAAGTATTTGGTCAATAACAAAAGTTTATCTCAATACTTTGTTATATACCCTTTGTTGGCAATGACAGAGGTCAAACGTTTTCTGTAAGTCTTCACAAGGTTTTCACACACTGTTGCTGGTATTTTGGCCCATTCCCCCATGCAGATCTCCTCTAGAGCAGTGATGTTTTGGGGCTGTTGCTGGGCAACACGGACTTTCAACTCCCTCCAAAGATTTTCTATGGGGTTGAGATCTGGAGACTGGCTAGGCCACTCCAGGACCTTGAAATGCTTCTTACGAAGCCACTCCTTCGTTGCCCGGGCGGTGTGTTTGTGATCATTATCATGCTGAAAGACCCAGCCACGTTTCATCTTCAATTCCCTTGCTGATGGAAGGAGGTTTTCACTCAACATTTCACAATACATGGCCCCATTCATTCTTACCTTTACAAGGATCAGTCGTCCTGGTCCCTTTGCAGAAAAACAGCCCCAAAGCATGATGTTTCCACCCCCATGCTTCACAGTAGGTGTCACGTTCTGACCCTAGTTCTTGTGTTATTTGTTTGTTTTAGTTAGTCAGGACGTGAGTTGGGTGGGCATTCTATGTTTTGTGTTTCTAAGTTGTTTTTCTGTGTTCGGCCTAGTATGGTTCTCAATCAGAGGCAGGTGTCGTTAGTTGTCTCTGATTGAGAATCATACTTAGGTAGCCTGGGTTTCACTGTTGTTTTGTGGGTGATTGTTTCCGTGTCTGTGTTTGTTCGCCACACGGTACTGTTTCGGTTTTGTTCACGTTTATTGTTTTGTATTTGTGTTCATGTTGAGTTTTTCATATTAAAAACCATGGACACTTACCACGCCGCATCTTGGTCCGATCCTTGCTACACCTCCTCTTCAGACGAAGAGGAGGAAAACCCTTACAGAATCACCCACCAACCAAGGACCAAGCGGCGTGGTAACAGACAGCGGCAGCAGCAGCAGCAGCGGCCAGCATCACAATACTCCTGGACACGGGAGGAGATTTTGAACAGAGAAGGACCCTGGGCACAGGCTGGGGAATATCGCTGCCCCAAAGCAGAGCTGGAGGCAGCGAAAGCTGAGCGGCGGCTATATGAGGAGGCAGCATGGCAGCGCGACAGGTACGAGAGGCAGCCCCCAAATTTTTTGGGGGCGGGGGCACACGAGGAGTGTGGCTAAGCCAGGTAGCAGACCTGAGCTCACTCCTCGTGCTTATTATAAACAGTGCGTTACTGGTTAGGCACCGTGTTATGCGATTAAGCACACGGTGTCGCCAGTACGTGCCCATAGCCCAGTGCGCTATAGGGCAGCCCCCCGGAAGTGTCATGCGAGTGTGGGCATCCAGCCAGGGCGTATGGTGCCTGCTCAGTGTGTCTGGTCACCGGTACGCCGTTTCGGTCCAGGGTATCCTGCGCCGGCTCTGCGTGCTGTGTCTCCGGGGCGCTGGGAGGGTGCAGTGCGTCCTATGCCTGCGCTCCGCTCATGCCGGGCAAATGTGGGAGTGGAGCCTAAGGGAGAGGTGCGTGTAGTAGGCACTAGATCTCCAGTGCTTACCCACAGCCCGGTTCAACCTGTGCCTGCACTCTGGAGGGTCTGGGCTAGAATAGTTATCCAGCCTGGGGGAGTGGTGCCAAGGCTGCGCACCAGAGCTCCAGTGCTCCCCCACAGCCTGGTCCTTCAGGTGACTCCTCCTAACACCAAGCCTCCTGGAGGTCTCCCCAGCCTGGTGGGTCCTGTGGCAGCCCCACACACCAGGCTGTCTCTCTGTCTCCTCCCTACAGGTGCTCTCGTCTGTCCAGAGCTGCTAGAGTCTCCCATCTGTCCAGAGCTGCTAGAGTCTCCCGTCTGTCCAGAGCTGCTAGAGTCTCCCGTCTGTCCAGAGCTGCTAGAGTCTCCCGTCTGTCCAGAGCTGTTAGAGCCTTCCTCCTCTCCAGAGCTGCTAGAGTCTCCCGTCTCTCCAGAGCTGCTAGAGGCTCCCGTCTGTCTAGAGCTGTTAGAGCCTTCCTCCTCTTCAGAGCTGCTAGAGTCTCCCGTCTCTCCAGAGCTGCTAGAGTCTCCCGTCTGTCCAGAGCTGCTAGTGTCTCCCGTCTGTCCAGAGCTGCTAGTCTCCCGTCTGTCCAGAGCTGTTAGAGCCTTCCTCCTCTCCAGAGCTGCTAGTCTCTCGTCTCTCCAGAGCTGCTAGAGTCTCCCGTCTGTCCAGAGCTGCTAGAGTCTCCCGCCTGTCCAGAGCTGCTAGAGTCTCCCGCCTGTCCAGAGCTGCTAGAGTCTCCCGTCTGTCCAGAGCTGCTAGAGTCTCCCGCGTGTCCAGAGCTTCTAGAGTCTCCCGCCTGTCCAGAGCCGCTAGAGTCTCCCGCCTGTCCAGAGCTGCTAGAGTCTCCCATCTGTCCAGAGCTGCTAGAGTCTCCCGCCTGTCCAGAGCTTCTAGAGTCTCCTGCCTGTCCAGAGCTGCTAGAGTCTCCCGCCTGTCCAGAGCTGCTAGAGTCTCCCGTCTGTCCAGAGCTGTTAGAGCTTTCCTCCTCTCCAGAGCTGCTAGAGTCTCCCGTCTGTCCAGAGCTGCTAGAGTCTCCCGTCTGTCCAGAGCTGCTAGAGTCTCCCGCCTGTCCAGAGCTGCTAGAGTCTCCCGCCTGTCCAGAGCTGCTAGAATCTCCCGTCTGTCCAGAGCTGCTAGAGTCTCCCGCCTGTCCAGAGCTGCTAGAGTCTCCCGCCTGTTCAGAGCTGCTAGAGTCTCCCATCTGTCCAGAGCTGCTAGAGTCTCCCGTCTGTTCAGAGCCGCCAGTCTGTCCTGAGCCGCCAGAGCCGCCAGTCTGTCATGAGCCGCCAGAGCCACCAGTCAGCATGGAGCCGCCAGAGCCACCAGTCAGCATGGAGCCGCCAGAGCCGCCAGTCAGCATGGAGCCGCCAGAGTCGCCAGTCAGCATGGAGCCGCCAGAGCCCCCATCCAGCCAGGAGACGCCAGAGTCGTCACCCAGACAGGAGCCGCCAGAGTCGTCAGCCAGCCAGGAGCCGCCAGAGCCGTCAGCCAGCCAGGAGCTGCCAGAGCTGTCAGTCAGCCAGGAGCTGCCAGAGCCGTCAGTCAGCCAGGAGCTGCCAGAGCCGTCAGTCAGCCAGAAGCTGCCAGAGCCGTCAACCAGCCTGAGCTACCTCTCAGTCCTGTGCTACCTCTCAGTCCTGAGCTACCTCTCAGTCCTGAGCTGCCCCTCAGTCCTGAGCTGCCCCTCAGTCCTGAGCTGCCCCTCAGTCCGGAGGAATTTGTTAAGTCCAGGGGTGTCCCTCAGTCCTGTGGGCCTATTTATTAGGGTTCCCAGGTCAGGGTCGGCGGCAAGGGTCACCGTTCCTAGGAGGCCACAGAGGCAGACTAAGACTATGGTGAAGTGGGGTCCACGTCCAGCGCCAGGGCCGCCACCGCGGAAAGATGCCCACCCAGAACCTCCCCTATAGGTTCAGGTTTTGCGGCCGGAGTCCGCACCTTGGGGGTGGGGGGGTACTGTCACGTTCTGACCCTAGTTCTTGTGTTATTTGTTTGTTTTAGTTGGTCAGGATGTGAGTTGGGTGGGCATTCTATGTTTTGTGTTTCTAGGTTGGTTTTCTGTGTTCGGCCTAGTATGGTTCTCAATCAGAGGCAGGTGTTGTTAGTTGTCTCTGATTGAGAATCATAGTTAGGTAGCCTGGGTTTCACTGTTGTTTTGTAGGTGATTGCTTCCGTGTCTGTGTTTGTTCGCCACACGGTACTGTTTCGGTTTTGTTCACGTTTATTGTTTTGTATTTGTGTTCATGTTGAGTTTTTCATATTAAAAACCATGAACACTTACCACGCTGCATCTTGGTCCGATCCTTGCTACACCTCCTCTTCAGACAAAGAGGAGGAAAACCCTTACAGTAGGTATGGTGTTCTTTGGATGCAACTCAGCATTCTTTGTCCTCCAAACACGACGAGTTGAGTTTTTACCAAAAAGTTCTATTTTGGTTTCATCTGACCATATGACATTCCCCCAATCTTCTTCTGGATCATCCAAATGCTCTCTAGCAAACTTCAGACGGGCCTGGACATGTACTGGCTTAAGCAGGGGGACACATCTGGCGCTGCAGGATTTGAGTCCCTGGCGACGTAGTGTGTTACTGATGGTAGGCTTTGTTACTTTGGTCCCAGCTCTCTGCAGGTCATTCACTAGGTCCCTCCGTGTGGTTCAGGGATTTTTGCTCACTGTTCTTGTGATCATTTTGACCCCACGGGGTGAGATCTTGCGTGGAGCCCCAGATCAACGGAGATTATCAGTGGTCTTGTATGTCTTCCATTTCCTAATAATTGCTCCCACAGTTGATTTCTTCAAACCAAGCTGCTTACCTATTGGAGATTCAGTTTTCCCAGCCTGGTGCAGGTCTACAATTTTGTTTCTGGTGTTCTTTGACAGCTCTTTGGTCTTGGCCATGGTGAAGTTTGTAGTCTGACTGTTTGAGGTTGTGGACAGGTGTCTTTTATACTGATAACAAGTTCAAACAGGCGCCATTAATTCAGGTAACGAGTGGAGGATAGAGGAGCCTCTTAAAGAAGTTACAGGTCTGTGAGAGCCATAAATCTTGCCTGTTTGTAGGTGACCAAATACTTATTTTCCACCATAATCTGCAAATAAATCAATAAAAAATCCTACAATGTGATTTTCTGGATTTGTTTTCTAATTTTGCCTGTCATAGTTGAAGTGTACCTATGATGAAAATTACAGGCCTCTCTCATCTTTTTAAGTGGGAGAACTTGCACAATTGGTGGCTGACTAAATACTTTTTTGCCCCACAGTATATGGGGCTTTGGTGACAAAACGGATGGCACTGTGATAGACTGCATCCAATTTTTGGAGTAGGGTATTGGAGGCTATTTTGTAAATGCATCGCCGAAGTCGAGGATTGGTAGGATGGTCAGTTTTACAAGGGTATGTTTGGCAGCATGAGTGAAGGATGCTTTGTTGCGAGATAGGAAGCCAATTCTAGATTTAACTTTGGATTGGAGATGTTTGATGTGGGTCTGGAAGGATAGTTTACAGTCTAACCAGACACCTAGGTATTTGTAGTTGTCCACGTATTCTAAGTCAGAGCCGTCCAGAGTAGTGATGTTGGACTGGCGGGCAGGTGCAGGCAGCGATCGGTTGAAGAGCATGCATTTCGTTTTACTTGTATTTAAGAGCAATTGGAGGCCACGGAAGGAGAGTTGTATGGCATTGAAGCTTGCCTGGAGGGTTGTTAACACAGTGTCCAAAGAAGGGCCAAAAGTATACAGAATGGTGTCATCTGTGTAGAGGTGGATCAGAGACTCACCAGCAGCAAGAGCGACATCATTGATATATACAGAGAAGAGAGTCCGTCCAAGAATTGAACCCTGTGGCACCCCCATAGAGACTGCCAGAGGTCCGGATAGAAGACCCTCCGATTTGACACACTGAACTCTATCAGAGAAGTAGTTGGTGAACCAGGTGAGGCAATCATTTGAGAAACCAAGGCTGTCGAGTCTGCCGATGAGGATGTGGTGATTGACAGAGTCGAAAGCCTTGGCCAGATCATTGAATATGGCTGCACAGTAATGTTTCTTATCGATGGCAGTTAAGATATCGTTTAGGACCTAGAGCATGGCTGATGTGCACCCATGACCAGCTCTGAAACCAGATTGCATAGCAGAGAGGGTATGGTGAGATTCGAAATGGTCGGTAATCTGTTTGTTGACTTGGCTTTCGAAGATCTTAGAAAGGCAGTGTAGGATAGATATAGGTCTGTAGCAGTTTGGGTCAAGAGTCCCCCCCCTTTGAAGAGGGGGATGACCGCAGCTGCTTTCCAATCTTTGGGAATCTCAGACGACACAAAAGAGGTTGAGCAGGCTAGTAATAGGGGTGGCAACAATTTCGGCAGATAATTTTAGAAAGGGTCCAGATTGTCTAGCCCGGCTGATTTGTAGGGCCAGATTTTGCAGCTCTTTCAGAACATCAGCTGACTGGATTTGGGAGAAGGAGAAATACACTGGAGGTCTGGAGTACTGCTCATACACTGGAGGTCTGGACTACTGCTGGTTCTGTACTACCTAATCATTAATGGCACCACAGGTCTAAATCAATACCTGATTAGAGGGGAACAATGAAAAATGTGGAACTGGCTTCCAGTCCAGATATGAATATGAGGGCTATACAGTATCAGTTCTAGGTACATGCAGCCACCAAAAAAACAGACTAAGATCCCTAAGGGTTTAAATTAAACCACTGAGGTTCTCCCATACTCAGTCAGCACCGTCTTCACTACCAGTGTAGGGCATGTGAAGACAGCACTGCCATCTAGTGGACATCATGTAAATCCGAGATCTCCAACTGCAGGCCTGGAGTCTGGTGCAACTTCCAGGACTAACCCTAGCGCTGGTCGATAGGATCATTAAATTGCACTCATCTGGTGCCCCAGGTCTAGATAAATACTGAAAAGAATCAGTGTACCTGGCAACGAGTGAAATGTGCCTGCCGTATGAAGTCCCACCCAGTTGACCAGCGTTACCTATACCAAAACAGACTTCGGGTCTAGCGAGCTCTTTTGTAAACTCACCTGCTTCAGTCTGGGATTTAATTACTGTCATCAGGTGTTTTAGCACTGGTGTAGAACACACACCTGCAAAGCTTTTCATGACAAGACCCCCCGATATCAAATTAGCTGTCCTCTTATGTTCACGTCATCACCGATGTGATTAGAACAGCTACTTCCGTTCATTAGCATGTACTCCTGTCAAAGACAGTGGGCTTTTAATGGACATTATAGAAGTAGCTTCTCCTTGCCGTCATCTATACTGAAATGAAAGGATGTAATCTGGTCAGCACATCCCAAAGATCTGAGAGATGACGCTGTAAACGTGAGAGTCACAAAGAGAAACAATATAACAAACCGTTTGACACCCATTTGATTTCTAACCTGCAGTGGGTTCCAGCCAATGACAGATACATTAAGGCATCGGATCTGCCATGACAAGAAACACTCAAACATTTCACGGTCCAGTAGAGACAAGAGTGCCAATCAGTGGACAAGGCCAGAATCTCAAACCACTTTGTTCCCAAATAACATCATTCCCTGAAATGATCAGTAAATTTATAAAAAGTGACAAATACATTCTAAACATAAGACAAGACTTAATGTTGCAAATAGAATACACAGAGTATCACATTACAGTGAACATTTATTCAATGGCCCAGTAGCAGATGTTACATACAAGACTAATAGTAACAAATACAACACAAGGCAGAATGTCACAACCCTAACACTGAGCCTACCCAGAAACCACCCTGTCACTCCCCCCCAGGACACCATGTAGAACTGAAACAATATGGCTTTATCTCTACCGGTTAGGATAGGTGGAAGTCACTGCTACTCATCTGATCATTTTAGAGCCACACAAATGCTTAGGGGATAGGGGCAAGGTGTTGGCTTCTGGCCAGGAGAGCCATCTGAAATAACCTCAGTGTTACTCCTTTCAGGGAGTCTGTTAAGAGTCAAGGCTTTAGAAACATTTGCGGTGGACGATAGACGGGCCGGATTCCTCGTATTCCTGCTTGGAAATCCACATCTGTTGGAAGGTGGAGAGAGAGGCCAGGATGGAACCGCCAATCCACACAGAGTATTTACGCTCGGGAGGGGCGATGATCTGGCAACAAGTGATTTGAACGTATTCATTAGTTAAACAGGGAGATCTAAAGTTGTTTTAGTACAGAATACAGTCATAAATTAGATGTCTGATGAAAGTATGAATGCCCATGGGCTAAGTCAGAATTACACATGAATGCCCACCTTAATCTTCATAGTAGGAGGTGCCAAGCCACTGATCTCCTTCTGCATTCTATCAGCGATGCCAGGGAACATGGTGGTTCCACCTGAGAGAACAGTGTTGGCATACAGGTCTTTCCTGATGTCCACATCACACTTCATGATAGAGTTGTAGGTGGTCTCGTGCACTCCAGCGCTTTCCATTCCTACAAAAGCAAGCATGTACATGTCAATGGCAGCCCCAGGAACAGATATTAACAGGCCTACAAGTGTGGCTCTTTTAATGAGGTCAGTGAACACGCAACTGGCAAGAACCTCAGAGCTCCAGAGGATTGTATAGTGGTGAATGACTGTCACTAAGCTGAGTAACATTGTCGAGACAAGAACATTTGTACCTGTATTAAAGAGCGACTCCAGTGGCCAAATGGAACCTTTGTCCGCTGATTTATAAAAAAATCAATTTTAAAAAAGCCAGAAAGTTGGGTGTTTATGAATAGTCATATCAATACATAACTGAGGGTGCATCTTGTGTGACCTCTACCAAGAGGAAACATCATTTTCAGGACGAGAATTACTATAGTCGCCAACAATAGAAAAATGGGTTTTTAACAAAGACATTTTCAGCTGAAGTTCCTCTTTGAAGACAGAAACATCTCACCAATGAAGGACGGCTGGAACATGGTCTCAGGGCACCGGAAGCGCTCGTTGCCGATAGTGATGACCTGTCCATCAGGCAGCTCGTAGCTCTTCTCCAGAGAGGAACTGGAGGCAGAGGTCTTCATCTCCTGCTCAAAGTCCAGCGCCACGTAGGCCAGCTTCTCCTTGATGTCGCGCACAATCTCCCTCTCGGCCGTGGTGGTGAAGCTGTAGCCACGCTCAGTCAGGATCTTCATCAGGTAGTCCGTGAGGTCGCGTCCGGCCAGGTCCAGACGCAGGATGGCGTGGGGAAGAGCGTAGCCCTCGTAGATGGGCACAGTGTGGCTAACGCCATCCCCGGAATCCATCACGATTCCTGTGGTGCGGCCAGATGCGTACAAAGAAAGCACGGCCTGGATACCTACATACATGGCTGGGCTGTTGAAGGTCTCAAACATGATCTGGTAGAAGAATAGGTGGTGGGAATTAGGACTGTGAGGTGAACAGGTGAAACAGAGGTGAACAGAGTAACCCTGATGTGAAACTGCTCTACATTCTGCTAGTGGATGAGGAGTCCATGTAAATAAAATGGCTGGGTTTATTTACTACTGCCACAGTGTTTATTTGTAAGAAACACTAATGCCCCCACTTACCTGGGTCATCTTCTCCCTGTTGGCTTTGGGGTTGAGTGGGGCCTCTGTGAGCAGGACGGGATGCTCTTCGGGGGCCACACGCAGCTCATTGTAGAAAGTGTGATGCCAGATCTTCTCCATGTCGTCCCAGTTGGTAACAATGCCGTGCTCGATGGGGTACTTCAGAGTCAGGATGCCCCTCTTGCTCTGGGCCTCATCTCCCACGTAGCTGTCCTTCTGTCCCATGCCCACCATCACACCCTGGGGAAAGAGACATTACGTTACACTTTGCCCCTGCACTACGCATAAACTCAAGTTACACTACAGAAGTTGTTGGCTCAAGAGCACCCCCAGAAGGAAGTGTTCAATATAGCCTCTTCAAACTCTATCCCAAAGTCAAATAGAGAGATACAGTAATGTTCTCTAAGTGGACACATGCTCAAACATCTACATTCCAAAATCATGGGTATTAATATGGAGTTGGTCCCCTCCTTTGCTGCTATAATAGCCTCCACTCTTCTGAGAAGGCTTTCCACTAGATGTTTGAACAATGCTGTGGGGAATTGCTTCCATTCAGCCACAAGAACATTAGTGAAGTCAAGCACTGATGTTGAGCAAATTGGAAAGGTGGCATTCTAGGACAGTGCCACGTTGAAAGCCAGAGCTTTTCAGTAAGGCCCATCTACTGACATGTGGATGAAACAGCCAAATCCACTAATTTGAAGGAGTGTCCACATATAATTTGTGTATAAAAGTATAGCCTATATTAAGTGAAGCTGATATCCAAGAGCCCAGTATGGTTCCAACCTGATGTCTGGGTCTTCCAACAATGGAGGGGAAGACAGCACGGGGAGCATCATCCCCTGCAAAACCAGCCTTGCACATGCCTGAACCATTGTCAACCACCAGTGCAGCAATATCGTCTTCAGCCATTCTGGAAAAAAAACAAATGAGGATTAATGAATCAAGGCCTAAAAATCAAGAACAAAGCCATACCATTTTCTGGTGCAGGGTATATCGTCAATACAGACCACCAATTACTACAGTATAAATTAGACAAATTGGAAGTCCTCACAAGTGTAGACATAGGACCATAGTCTGCTGTAATTCGTAACAATTTTGTTAAAATGTTTAACCAGTGATTTAATAAAGAGAACTAGTCTACTAGCAGACCTTGGAAAAACAGTGGAATTGAACCAAATACAATCATTTGTAACAAGGCAAAGAATTCCAATCAGTCACTTATTTTCTCAATATATGGCTCCGATCCCAACAGCTCAAACACGTATTCACAGACAAATCCCAGCAAAGCTGTATTTCAAATCAAGTGATTTATCCATAGCTAGAACACATTTAGCGATACAACTCGACATTTCAGATTGGCTTTCTCAAACGTCGGGATAGTGGCGTTTGATTACCTGTCAGTTAGGATGCTTTCTCTTCAAGAATCCGGGAATGATGTCTTCAATGAAGTGTAGCATCCACATTTCAGCAGGAGACTATATACCTCCTTTTCTCCCCAACCGCGCCTCATCCTCCGCCTTCGCGTTCACCTGCTCACACCAAATATGGGCATTGTTTTCAAAAAAAGACACCGGATTGGATTGGGAGGTGTTTTACGGTGGAAGTGACCGACAGTTGTCATTCACATGGTAGACGATATTAAAGAGATTGGAAGGTAACAGGTACATGTTGGGTTAGCCGAAAGGTTTTGGGTAATTTAAATTCAGTATCATTTGGAAATGTATTTGAGTATGTATGAGAATTATGAGTTGTAAAGAATGAATGGTATTGAAGATAATAAATTATTTTTTATTTTTTTTAAAATAAAAAAATGGAAATGGAAGCAACGCCGTTGAATGTGTTAGCAGGCTAACCCAATATCAAGTCAATCCACATTGTGGAAAAGACAACAAAGAAGAGGTCTGGGGAAAAGAGGTCTGGGACGCTCATTTTGTAGTGAGACAAAAGTATCCGATAGTGCGCGATCAAATGTAATACCTCTATGTGCTCGATCCCTTCGTAATTTATGATCATGGTTTGATTGTTTTGTTTTGTGAAATAAATGTTTCCCAAACTATTATTTTGAAAGATCAGCTGCGTGTCATGCATCAGATCTGCGCACCCTGTTCCAGAGTTGCATTGAAAGTTTGACGAGAGACAGGCATAGGTGGGCTATGCTGCCCTTCATAGTCTGTAGACATTAATCAAATACATATTAGACCATGTCAAATACGTGACCTGTGTTTAGTTATTCTGAACTTTACATTGCAACCTCAAAGCACCTAGTATACACAGGCAGCCTAATTCTGATCTGATTGGTCAAAATACCAATAATTGGGCAAAATATCAGAATTGGGCTGCCTTTGGGGTAAAATCAGGTATAATTGCTCCCGAAATACAGGCTAGCAGAAGGCAATTCTTGTAAAAAAACAACCTCAATGTGTGAGAGGCCTGTACTTGTCTGTGGGGCTGTAATTGGCTAACAGGCAGTAGTGGTGTTTGGATAAAATCACTGGCGTTAGCCAAACCTATGTGTTGTGATAATTGCGTTGTTTGCTCTATAACATGTTAGCTCATATGGCTTGCGACCGTGATATATGGGCCTAAGGTTGAGACAATAAGAAGACATGGTGGCAGAATAAATTCAACCACACCTTTGTTTCATCACAAAACCGGAGAGCAACCTCTGTCTGGTGGAGTCCACAAAGCATATTGAATGTAACAAACAGTTACATGACCTACAGCATGGTCAAGTTAATGTTTCTGACATTTTCAGACTACTAAACAACTGTTGATTTAGAACCACAGAGTTGCCACAAGTTGCAAAGAAAACAGAAGCTGCCTTCACTATTCCAGCACCATTTCAACATCATCAAATCACCTCTGCTTAGTCTAATACAGTGACAACTAAAGATACCAAAAACAATTTAGTCCAATCAATGTAAGCTAAATGTGATGTGGCTGTCCATGGTTCTGATTTCTGTGTGTGTGTGTGTGCGTGCATTTGTGCAAGTAGAAAAAACATGTTGACTCACCCTACTTGTGGAGAAATTCTAATGCCATCCTCTTCTCTTTCATGTTGACGAAACAGTCTATGACTCTGTCACACAGTACACACTTTGTTTTTGTTTTCCTAGGCTACCTGGCTAAAATGCTTGATGTGCCGCTAGTTAACATTAGCCTACTACAGTACATTAGTTACATATTGAACTTCCATCCTCTCAGGCCAGGGGCACAATGTATGAATTAATGGTTGGATCAAAATCGCCAATCATTTGCCAGTACAGAGAATTAAGTAAAACCACAAGTCCAAATCTCTATCTCCATCCATGGGTAATTTCGGAACGGGCCAATTTTAGCTAGCTAGCAAACGGAGGAAAACAGCACAACGAGATACAATTCATGTTTCTGTCAATTATGTTTTGCTTTTGATATGAAATCCAAACTGGATTCTCTTTACACTTTTTTATGCTCTATGATGAACTGTGTCCAAGGGCTTCAATACAGTGGCAGCTGCATTCATATAAACGGTATCGCAATAGTCAATAACTGGAATAAATGATTTGTTTTCAGCTATTTAACGAAATAAAATGACCTGTTCCTATCAAAGAAGCCTATTTTAATCCTTAATTTCTTAACTAACTCATCAACATGCTTTTTGAAACATAGCTTTTCGTCAAATTCAGATTCCCAGATATTTATACGAGGGAACATGATCAATGAGGGCACCATCCAAAGTACATATGCATAAATCACCAGATACATTTTTATTTAAATGAATCGAAACAAACTTTTTGCAACATAAATTTATCTTCTGCAACATTACCTCTGCTGATGTTCCTCATTACAATCCCTCAACAACAATATGTGAACATGCCTTTCCTACTTCTATCCTCTGATGAAAGAATGCTTTATGGTTCATTGCTAATGAGCAAACGGATGGATTACTGATATCTGAAACCATTTCCTTATATTAATTATAACTGGGTGTTCGAGCCCTGAATGCTGATTGGCTGACAGCCATGATATATCAGAACGTATACCACGGGTATGACAAAACATGTATATTTACTCCTCTAATTACGTTGGTATAGTTTAATAGCAGTAAGGCACCTCAGAGGTTTGTGATATACTGTATGACCAATATACCACGGCTAAGGGCTGTGTCCAGGCACTCTGCATTGTTAGCCGTTAGTACAGCATACTGGCCATATAACCAC
>NW_022262758.1:0-17500 GCF_002021735.2 Oncorhynchus kisutch
CCTTCTAATCAGCAGGTGTACATGGGCAGGAGTCTCAGCTTGCCTGGTGACATCACCAGGCGGTAAATTGGATAACAGACCAATTAGAAAGACAGTTCCAAACCTATCTACCAATAACAGCTAGTTTCCAGTTTTCCTCCTCCTCACTCAGACCATTCCCAGGGAGTCCTAACAAAAATTAGCTTGAGAAATCTTTTTTTTGCAACAACAAAAAAAGCTTATTTTTTTTGTCCATTTCAATGGAAAACTAGTACAGTAAGGTTCTTAATTGTTACCCAGAAATGATTTGATATTGATATAAAAACGGCTGCATTGGGCCTTTAACTGCTGGGTAGAAGCCTCTTCCTGGACCAATCACAGTGCATTGGGCCTTTAACTGCTGGGTAGAAGCCTCTTCCTGGACCAATCACAGTGCATTGGGCCTTTAACTGCTGGGTAGAAGCCTCTTCCTGGACCAATCACAGTGCATTGGGCCTTTAACTGCTGTGGGTAGAAGCCTCTTCCCGGACCAATCACAGTGCATTGGGCCTTAAACTGCTGGCTAGAATCCTCTTCCTGGACCAGTCACAGTGATGTCAGTCTGGAGAAGCACAACCATCCATTTGATTTGAGTTCTGCAGCAGAGAGCAGCAGTCCAATGGAAAGGCTTGTTCTCTTTACTGATGATTTGTCACCAGATGGATTGTTTGTTTACCTTTTCTACCTGATGTGGTTGGATGGAGTCGGCCTACAGCGCCAACTAGTGGTCGCGTAGGGGACAACAGCTGTTGACAACTGTAGTGTTGTAGCTAACCCTTTTCCCAACCTTAACCTCATTCTCCTAACCTGCTATGTTAATTACCCTAACCTGCTATGTTAATTACCCTAACCTGCTATGTTAATTCACCTAACCTGCTATGTTAATTATCCTAACCTGCTATGTTAATTACCCTAACCTGCTATGTTAATTATCCTAACCTGCTATGTTAATTATCCGAACCTACTATGTTAATTATCCTAACCTGCTATGTTAATTATCCTAACCTGCTATGTTAATTATCCTAACCTGCTATGTTAATTATCCTAACCTGCTATGTTAATTATCCTAACCTGCTATGTTAATTATCCTAACCTGCTATGTTAATTATCCTAACCTGCTATGTTAATTATCCTAACCTGCTATGTTAAGTTCCTACCCTATTAATACCTGCTATGTTAATTACCTAACCTGCTATGTAATTATCCTAACCTACTATGTTAATTATCCTAACCTGCTATGTAACCAAATCATCAGTATCAGCACACCTGCACCTATCAGTCTGAGAACCAATGAACACAAAGCTTTAGTAGGAAGTCTAATGTAATTGGCCCTTGACCTTAGAAGACTGTTAGATAAAGGCATTTTAATTGGCTGTTGATGTGGCGGCCCGCTGTGACGATATGATTCTCTCCCCCTGGTTGGCTGTGAAGCTGGAAAGGACGGCCTCGCGTTGTGCGCCCTGATACACAGACACCGTCTGACCTCATCGACTATGCCAAGCTCAACAAGGTCTCTGTGTGGTGTGGCCTGAGTCCGATGCATGCTGGTCTAGGACTGGCTGAGTGCCAGTCTGTTTGTGCCATCAGGCCAACTCCTTGTCATGGTATGATGGCACAAATAGACTGGCACTCAGGCTAGTCTGGTCCAAGACCTGGGCTGAAGTGCATGTTGGGAGATGCAGGCCACCAACCACCACACTAACCCCCACTGCTCTGTTTACTACATAGAGATTCACTGGTCAAGAACTCTGTTTACTACATAGAGATTCACCCAGGGTTAACCCATACCAGAACGTGGTTAGCCTTGATACTGCTGAGCAGAAACAGGGTTAACCCATACCAGAACGTGGTTAGCCTTGATACTGCTGAGCAGAACAGGGTTAACCCATACCAGAACGTGGTTAGCCTTGATACTGCTGAGCAGAACAGGGTTAACCCATACCAGAACGTGATTAGCCTTGATACTGCTGAGCAGAACAGGGTTAACCCATACCAGAACGTGGTTAGCCTTGATACTGCTGAGCAGAACAGGGTTAACCCATACCAGAACGTGGTTAGCCTTGACACTGCTGAGCAGAACAGGGTTAACCCATACCAGAACGTGGTTAGCCTTGATACTGCTGAGCAGAACAGGGTTAACCCATACCAGAACGTGGTTAGCCTTGATACTGCTGAGCAGAACAGGGTTAACCAATACCAGAGCAGGGTTAACCTTGACACTGCTGAGCAGAACAGGGTTAACCCATACCAGAACGTGGTTAGCCTTGATACTTCTGAGCAGAACAGGGTTAACCCATACCAGAACGTGGTTAGCCTTGATACTGCTGAGCAGAACAGGGTTAACCCATACCAGAACGTGGTTAGCCTTGATACTGCTGAGCAGAACAGGGTTAACCCATACCAGAACGTGGTTAGCCTTGATACTGCTGAGCAGAACAGGGTTAACCCATACCAGAACATGGTTAGCCTTGATACTGCTGAGCAGAAACAGTGTTAACCAATACCAGAACAGGGTTAACCAATACCAGAACAGGGTTAACCCATACCAGAACGTGGTTAGCCTTGATACTGCTGAGCAGAAACAGTGTTAACCAATACCAGAACAGGGTTAACCAATACCAGAACAGGGTTAACCCATACCAGAACGTGGTTAGCCTTGACAGGGTTAACCTTATTTACCAGGTAAGTTGACTGAGAACAGCAACGACCTGGGGAATAGTTACAGGGGAGAGGAGGGGGGGATGAATGAGCCAATTAACGAATGTAGAAACCGAGCCAGGAGAAAAAGCAACAGGAAATATGAATTATTATGTGGATTATAATTAATGGACATTTTTGTAGGGGTTGATTCAGTTTTTGTTGGGCAAATCAAGTCTGACATTTTAAAGTGGAAATTACAACTTTAGAAGATTTGTTAAACCTTGAACACACTACAAGTTTACAGTTCCTGATGCGCAGGAAAATTCTCTGCGACAACAGAATGATCAAATTAAGACAGTACATCTGTAGCTGTTGGTAATCCACAGGGAACACCTGGTTGGTACCATCTGGGGATATTAGAACACCTGGTTGGTACCACCTGGGATATTAGAACACCTGGTTGGTACCAGCTGGGATATTAGAACACCTGGTTGGTACCATCTGGGATATTAGAACACCTGGTTGGTACCACCTGGGATATTAGAACATCTGGTTGGTACCACCTGGGGATATTAGAACACCTGGTTGGTACCACCTGGGATATTAGAACACCTGGTTGGTACCACCTGGGATATTAGAACACCTGGTTGGTACCACCTGGGGATATTAAGAACACCTGGTTGGTACCACCTGGGATATTAGAACACCTGGTTGGTACCACCTGGGATATTAGAACACCTGGTTGGTACCACCTGGGATATTAGAACACCTGGTTGGTACCATCTGGGATATTAGAACACCTGGTTGGTACCATCTGGGATATTAGAACACCTGGTTGGTACCACCTGGGGATATTAGAACAACCTGGTTGGTACCATCTGGGATATTAGAACACCTGGTTGGTCCCATCTGGGATATTAGAACACCTGGTTGGTACCACCTGGGATATTAGAACACCTGGTTGGTACCACCTGGGGATATTAGAACACCTGGTTGGTACCACTGGGGATATTAGAACACCTGGTTGGTACCACCTGGGGATATTAATAACACCTGGTTGGTACCATCTGGGGATATTAGAACACCTGGTTGGTACCACCTGGGGATATTAGAACACCTGGTTGGTACCACCTGGGGATATTAATAACACCTGGTTGGTACCATCTGGGGATATTAGAACACCTGGTTGGTACCACCTGGGGATATTAGAACAACCTGGTTGGTACCATCTGGGATATTAGAACACCTGGTTGGTACCATCTGGGATATTAGAACAACCTGGTTGGTACCACCTGGGATATTAGAACACCTGGTTGGTACCATCTGGGGATATTAGAACACCTGGTTGGTACCACCTGGGATATTAGAACACCTGGTTGGTACCATCTGGGATATTAGAACACCTGGTTGGTACCATCTGGGATATTAGAACACCTGGTTGGTACCATCTGGATATTAGAACACCTGGTTGGTACCACCTGGGATATTAGAACAACCTGGTTGGTACCATCTGGGATATTAGAACACCTGGTTGGTACCATCTGGGATATTAGAACACCTGGTTGGTACCACCTGGGATATTAGAACACCTGGTTGGTACCACCTGGGGATATTAGAACACCTGGTTGGTACCACCTGGGGATATTAGAACACCTGGTTGGTACCACCTGGGGATATTAATAACACCTGGTTGGTACCATCTGGGGATATTAGAACACCTGGTTGGTACCACCTGGGGATATTAGAACACCTGGTTGGTACCACCTGGGGATATTAATAACACCTGGTTGGTACCATCTGGGGATATTAGAACACCTGGTTGGTACCACCTGGGGATATTAGAACAACCTGGTTGGTACCATCTGGGATATTAGAACACCTGGTTGGTACCATCTGGGATATTAGAACAACCTGGTTGGTACCACCTGGGATATTAGAACACCTGGTTGGTACCATCTGGGGATATTAGAACACCTGGTTGGTACCACCTGGGATATTAGAACACCTGGTTGGTACCACCTGGGGATATTAGAACACCTGGTTGGTACCACCTGGGGATATTAGAACACCTGGTTGGTACCAGCTGGGATATTAGAACACCTGGTTGGTACCACCTGGGGATATTAGAACAACCTGGTTGGTACCACCTGGGATATTAGAACACCTGGTTGGTACCACCTGGGACATTAGAACACCTGGTTCGTACCACCTGGGGATATTAGAACACCTGGTTGGTACCAGCTGGGATATTAGAACACCTGGTTGGTACCACCTGGGACATTAGAACACCTGGTTGGTACCACCTGGGGATATTAGAACAACCTGGTTGGTACCACCTGGGGATATTAGAACACCTGGTTGGTACCAGCTGGGATATTAGAACACCTGGTTGGTACCACCTGGGGATATTAGAACACCTGGTTGGTACCACCTGGGGATATTAGAACACCTGGTTGGTACCACCTGGGGATATTAGAACACCTGGTTGGTACCAGCTGGGATATTAGAACACCTGGTTGGTACCACCTGGGGATATTAGAACACCTGGTTGGTACCACCTTTAAGGGGCAGTGTCTAGGACCAAGGCCGAAGGTCTACTAATGTATTGTATGTATTGTAAGGTCTACTAATGTATTGTATGTCCCCTGGAGTTGCCATGTTGAATGTTAAAACTGTTTACATGTACTAGCCTGTATTGTGTTACACGGTAATAGTATGATTGATGATGAGTTGAAGACAGTGTGGATGAATATGTTAGTGAAACGGTGTTTTACGTGTCTCGTTATGATGTCTTCTCTCCTCTATCCAGGATGACCCTCTGGGTAATCTGAACCTGGCCTTTGATGTGGCAGAGAAATACCTGGACATCCCCAAGATGTTGGACGCTGAAGGTAAATATTTTAGATCAGGGGTCTCCAACCTTTTCTAGTATGAGAACTACTTTTTTTTTTATCAAACATTTCGCAAGCTACTATCTTTTTTCCACCAGGAAACTCTTCCCCAAGTCCTTAGTGAACAAGAGAAAGTAGTGCAATATGTTTTCTGTCAATATACCTGCTAAAATAATGGTTAATCTCTAAAGGAGGCCTTATAAAATTTGTGATTTTGGCCCTATAAAATCTGTGATTTTGGCCCTATAAAATCTGTGATTTTGGACCTATAAAATCTGTGATTTTGGCCCTATAAAATCTGTGATTTTGGACCTATAAAATCTGTGATTTTGGCCCTATAAAATCTGTGATTTTGGACCTATAAAATCTGTGATTTTGGACCTATAAAATCTGTGATTTTGGACCTATAAAATCTGTGATTTCCCCCCCCCCCAAAATTAGGTTTTACATTTTCCCAAATGGTGTTTTTTCCTGGGTAAATTTTTACTGACTTTAGAATCTTTTTGTTTTTCACTCTCAAAATTACAATGATTCATAGAGAAACAACGAAATTGGATGTTCTGAGTCGATGTTTAAATCACATCTGAATAAAAAAAATTGAGGTCTGGAAGAAAACTATGAAATTGAGATGTTCTTGTGTAATTCCCCTTTAATAGACCAACTAGCCCTTTAATAATCTAGCGAGTGAGGAATGTGCAGTCTAATATGTCGACGGACTAATCTGGGTTTGGTGGATGCCAGGAGAATGCATAGTGTAAACTGTAAAGTTTGGTGGAGGAGGAATAATGGTCTGGGGCTGTTTTTCATGGTTCGGGCCCCTTAGTTCCAGTGAAGGGAAATATTAACACTACAGCATACAATGGCATTCTAGATGATTCTGTGCTTCCAACTTTGTGGCAACAGTTTGGGGAAGGCCATTTCCTGTTTCAGCATGACAATGCCCCCGTGCACAAAGCGAGATCCATACAGAAATGGTTTGTCGAGATCGGTGTGAAAGAACTTGACTGACCTCCACAGAGCCCTGACCTCAACCCCATTGAACACCTTTGGGATTAATTGGAACGCCGACTGTGATCCAGGCCTAATGGTCCAACATCAGTGCCCGACCTCAATAATGTTCTTGTGGCTGAATGGAAGCAAGTCCCTGCAGCAATGTTCCAACATCTAGTGGAAAGCCTTCCCATAAGTGTGGAGGCTGTTATAGCAGCAATGTTCCAACATCTAGTGGAAAGCCTTCCCAGAAGAGTGGAGGCTGTTATAGCAGCAATGTTCCAACATCTAGTGGAAAGCCTTCCCAGAAGAGTGGAGGCTGTTATAGCAGCAATGTTCCAACATCTAGTGAAAGCCTTCCCAGAAGAGTGGATGATGTTATAGCAGCAATGTTCCAACATCTAGTGGAAAGCCTTCCCAGAAGAGTGGAGGCTGTTATAGCAGCAATGTTCCAACATCTAGTGGAAAGCCTTCCTAGAAGAGTGGAGGCTGTTATAGCAGCAATGTTCCAACATCTAGTGGAAAGCCTTCCCAGAAGAGTGGAGGCTGTTATAGCAGCAATGTTCCAACATCTAGTGGAACGCCTTCCCAGAAGAGTGGCGGCTGTTATAGCAGCAATGTTCCAACATCTAGTGGAAAGCCTTCCCAGAAGAGTGGAGGCTGTTATAGCAGCAATGTTCCAACATCTAGTGGAAAGCCTTCCCAGAAGAGTGGAGGCTGTTATAGCAGCAATGTTCCAACATCTAGTGGAAAGCCTTCCCAGAAGAGTGGAGGCTGTTATAGCAGCAAAGGGGGGACCAACTCCATATTAATGCCCATGATTTTAGAATGAGATGTTGTACGAGCAGGTGTCCACGTACCTTTGGTCATGTAGTGTATTTAACACATCTAGACCTGATGACAGGGCCATTATGGCCTGTATATCCTGTTTCTATCATACCTTTGGCTCTGAAGGTGACAGCATTATTTACAGTATCTCTTTAATCTACAGTATCTCTTTAATCTACTATATCTCTTTAATCTACTATATCTCTTTAATCTACAGTATCTCTTTAATCTACAGTATCTCTTTAATCTACAGTATCTCTTTAATCTACTATACCTCTTTAATCTACTATATCTCTTTAATCTACAGTATCTCTTTAATCTACAGTATCTCTTTAATCTACAGTATCTCTTTAATCTACAGTACCTCTTTAATCTACAGTATCTCTTTAATCTACAGTATCTCTTTAATCTACAGTATCTCTTTAATCTACAGTATCTCTTTAATCTACAGTACCTCTTTAATCTACAGTATCTCTTTAATCTACAGTATCTCTTTAATCTACAGTATCTCTTTAATCTACAGTATCTCTTTAATCTACAGTATCTCTTTAATCTACAGTACCTCTTTAATCTACAGTATCTCTTTAATCTACAGTATCTCTTTTGGAGAGTCTACAGTATCTCTTTAATCTACAGTATCTCTTTAATCTACAGTATTCTTTAATCTACAGTATCTCTTTAATCTACAGTATCTCTTTAATCTACAGTATCTCTTTAATCTACAGTATCTCTTTTGGAGAGTCTACAGTACCTCTTTTGGAGAGTCTACAGTACCTCTTTTGGAGAGTCTACAGTACCTCTTTTGGAGAATCTACAGTACCTCTTTTGGAGAATCTACAGGATCTCTTTTGGAGAATCTACAGTACCTCTTTTGGAGAATCTACAGTACCTCTTTTGGAGAATCTACAGGATCTCTTTTGGAGAATCTACAGTACCTCTTTTGGAGAATCTACAGTACCTCTTTTGGAGAATCTACAGTACCTCTTTTCAATCCCCTGCCTTCAGGCCTCATACTTTGCTTGTGTCCCCTCAGCCTTTTGTTGTCCCTTAGTTTACTCTCTCTCTTTCTGTCTCTCTTATATATCACTGCTTCCACTTTCTCATCCTCTGTTCAGGTGACTTATATATTGAACATTTTATTTAACCTTTCTTTAACTAGACAATTCAGTTAAGAACAAATTTCTTATTTACAATGACGGCCTAAACCCTAACCCGAACGACGCTTGTGATACAGCCTGGAATCGAACCAAGGTCTGTAGTGACACCTCTAGCACTGAGCTGCAGTGCCTTAGACCGCTGCACTACTTGGGAGCCCAATATATCACTGCTTCCACTCTCTCGCCCCCCCTTTTTCCCCTCTCTCTCTCTCTCTCTCTCTCTCTCTCTCTTTCTCTCTGTCTTTCTCTCTCTCTCTCTCTCTCTCTCTCTCTCTCTCTGTCTTTCTCTCTCTCTCTCTCTCTCTCTCTCTCTCTCTCTCTCTGTCTCTCTCTCTCTCTCTCTCTCTCTCTCTCTCTCTGTCTCTCTCTCTGTGTCTCTCTCTCTGTCTCTCTCTTTCTCTCCTTCTCTCTTTCTCTCTCTCTCTCTATCTCTCTCCCTGTCTTTCTCTCTCTCTCTGTCTTCCTCTCTCTCTCTCTGTCTTTCTCTCTCTCGCTCTCTCTCTCTCTCTCTGTCTTTCTCTCTCTCTCTCTGTCTTCCTCTCTCTCTCTCTGTCTTTCTCTCTCTCTCAAATCAAATCAAATCAAATTTATTTATATAGCCCTTTGTACATCAGCTGATATCTCAAAGTGCTGTACAGAAACCCAGTCTAAAACCCCAAACAGCAAGCAATGCAGGTGTAGAAGCTATCCTCTCTCTCTCCCTTCACGCACAAGGCTCTCCTTTGTTTTACCCACTGAACCTCACCAGTCCTCAGTTTGATTTGATACTCTTGACCTGTAAAAGTCAGTGTGATAGTCATCTCAGAGCTTCCTTTTCTGTTATTTTCTCCCTCATCTACCCCCCCCCCCCACACTCCAGACATCATCAACAGCCCCAAGCCCGATGAGAGAGCGATCATGACCTATGTATCCTGTTTCTACCATGCTTTTGCTGGAGCAGAGCAGGTAGAGAGACCGTTTGAGTTTATGTGTGTGTGGTTTTGGACTGCAGAGTGATTATTGTTAAGTACCTGTTTGCCAGGCTTGAATTACCACATGAAAATACTACCACCTCACTGTAACTAGGTTCTCACATAATGAATTACTATTGGATATTTTAACATGGATCCCTTTTTGTTCCTGTCTGAAACATGAAAAAAAAAATTGATCCAAACAATATAACCAATTAATACTAGGATTTTAAACCTTAGCTGTCATCACGTTGTTTTAGGGTGCCAAATGATGGGACTGTAATGTGACCCGTTGCTGTGTGTCTCTACAGGCGGAGACAGCAGCTAACCGTATCTGTACAGTTCTGGGGGTCAACCAGGAGAATGAGAGCCTCATGGAGGAATATGAGAAACTGGCCAGTCAGGTAATCAGCCCTCACACACACAGGGACACACCATTTCACCCCTCACACACACAGGGACACACCATTTCACCCCTCACACACACAGGGACACACCATTTCACCCCTCACACACACAGGGACACACCATTAAACCCCTCACACACACAGGGACACACCATTTCACCCCTCACACACACAGGGACACACCATTTCACCCCTCACACACACAGGGACACACCATTTCACCCCTCACACACACAGGGACACACCATTAAACCCCTCACACACACAGGGACACACCATTTCACCCCTCACACACACAGGGACACACCATTTCACCCCTCACACACACAGGGACACACCATTTCACCCCTCACACACACAGGGACACACCATTTCACCCCTCACACACACAGGGACACACCATTTCACCCCTCACACACACAGGGACACACCATTAAACCCCTCACACACACAAGGACACACCATTTCACCCCTCACACACACAGGGACACACCATTTCACCCCTCACACACACAGGGACACACCATTTCACCCCTCACACACACAGGGACACACCATTTTAGGAGACAAAATAACACAATGTGACTGGTTCCTGTCACTCAATCATATGACTGATCAATATCAATCATGACTAATCAATATCAATCATGACTTATCAATATCAATCATATGACTGATCAATATCAATCGAAGAACTGATCAATATTAATCGAAGAACTGATCAATATCAATCATATGACTTATCAATATCAATCATGACTGATCAATATCAATCATATGACTTATCAATATCAATCATATGGCTGATCAATATCAATCATATGACTTATCAATATCAATCATGACTGATCAATATCAATCATATGGCTGATCAATATCAATCATATGGCTGATCAATATCAATCATATGGCTGATCAACATCAATCATATGGCTGATCAATATCAATCATATGACTGATCAATATCAATCGTAGAACTGAACAGAATATTGACTACTGTAACAAAGTTACCTCTGATGTCTACTAAATATAGAACCCCTGTTACCCTCCATAATGTTACCCTCCATGCTGTTACCCTCCATACTGTTACCCTCCATACTGTTAACCTCCATACTGTTTCCCTCCATACTGTTACCCTCCATGCTGTTACCCTCCATACTGTTACCCTCCATACTGTTACCCTCCATACTGTTACCCTCCATGCTGTTACCCTCCATACCGTTACCTATACTAATACCCTCCATACTGTTACCCTCCATACTGTTACCCTCCATACTGTTACCCTCCATACTGTTATCCTCCATACTGTTACCCTCAATGCTGTTACCCTCCATACTGTTACCCTCCATGATGTTAGAAGTACCCTCCTTACTGTTACCCTCCATGCTGTTACCCTCCATACCGTTACCTATACTAATACCCTCCATACTGTTACCCCCCATGCTGTTACCCTCCATACTGTTACCCTCCATACTGTTACCCTCCATACTGTTACCCTCTATACTGTTACCCTCCATGCTGTTACCCTCCATACTGTTACCCTCCATGCTGTTACCCTCCATACTGTTACCCTCCATACTGTTATCTATACTAATACCCTCCATACTGTTACCCTCCATACTGTTTCCCTCCATACTGTTACCCTCCATGCTGTTACCCTCCATACTGTTACCCTCCATACTGTTAACCTCCATACTGTTTCCCTCCATACTGTTACCCTCCATACTGTTACCCTCCATGCTGTTACCCTCCATACTGTTACCCTCCATGCTTTAACCCTCCATACTGTTACCCTCCATACTGTTATCTATACTAATACCCTCCATACTGTTACCCTCCATACTGTTACCCTCCATGCTGTTACCCTCCATACTGTTACCCTCCATACTGTTACCCTCCATACTGTTACCCTCCATGCTGTTACCCTCCATACTGTTACCCTCCATACTGTTACCCTCCATACTGTTACCCTCCATACTGTTATCTATACTAATACCCTCCATACTGTTACCCTCCATACTGTTACCCTCCATACTGTTACCCTCCATACTGTTACCCTCCATGCTGTTACCCTCCATGCTGTTACCCTCCATACTGTTACCCTCCATGCTGTTACCCTCCATACTGCTCCCCTCCATACTGTTACCCTCCATACTGTAATCTATACTAATACCCTCCATACTGTTACCCTCCATACTGTTACCCTCCATACTGTTACCCTCCATGCTGTTACCCTCCATACTGTTACCCT
Organism: Oncorhynchus kisutch; assembly: GCF_002021735.2. Taxonomy (NCBI): domain Eukaryota; kingdom Metazoa; phylum Chordata; class Actinopteri; order Salmoniformes; family Salmonidae; genus Oncorhynchus; species Oncorhynchus kisutch. The sequence continues at coordinate 12,133 of NW_022262758.1, forward strand.
CCATGCTGTTACCCTCCATACTGTTACCCTCCATACTGTTATCTATACTAATACCCTCCATACTGTTACCTTCCATACTGTTACCCTCCATACTGTTACCCTCCATACTGTTACCCTCCATGCTGTTACCCTCCATGCTGTTACCCTCCATACTGTTACCCTCCATACTGTTACCCTCCATACTGCTCCCCTCCATGCTGTTACCCTCCATACTGTTACCCTCCATGCTGTTGCCCTCCATGCTGTTACCCTCCATACTGTTACCCTCCATACTGTTACCCTCCATACTGTTACCCTCCATGATGTTACCCTCCATACTGTTACCCTCCATACTGTTACCCTCCATACTGTTATCCTCCATACTGTTTCCCTCCATACTGTTACCCCTCCATACTGTTACCCTCCATACTGTTACCCTCCATGCTGTTACCCTCCATGCTGTTACCCTCCATACTGTTACCCTCCATGCTGTTACCCTCCATACTGCTCCCCTCCATACTGTTACCCTCCATACTGTAATCTATACTAATACCCTCCATACTGTTACCCTCCATACTGTTACCCTCCATACTGTTACCCTCCATGCTGTTACCCTCCATACTGTTACCCTCCATGCTGTTACCCTCCATACTGTTACCCTCCATACTGTTATCTATACTAATACCCTCCATACTGTTACCTTCCATACTGTTACCCTCCATACTGTTACCCTCCATACTGTTACCCTCCATGCTGTTACCCTCCATGCTGTTACCCTCCATACTGTTACCCTCCATACTGTTACCCTCCATACTGCTCCCCTCCATGCTGTTACCCTCCATACTGTTACCCTCCATGCTGTTGCCCTCCATGCTGTTACCCTCCATGCTGTTACCCTCCATACTGTTACCCTCCATACTGTTACCCTCCATGATGTTACCCTCCATACTGTTACCCTCCATACTGTTACCCTCCATACTGTTATCCTCCATACTGTTTCCCTCCATACTGTTACCCTCCATACTGTTACCCTCCATACTGTTACCCTCCATACTGTTACCCTCCATGCTGTTACCCTCCATACTGTTACCCTCCATACACATACCCTCCATACTGTTACCCTCCATACTGTTATCTATACAAATACCCTCCATACTGTTACCCTCCATACTGTTACCCTCCATGCTGTTACCCTCCATACTGTTACCCTCCATGATGTTACCCTCCATACTGTTACCCTCCATACTGTTACCCTCCATGATGTTACCCTCCATACTGTTACCCTCCATACTGTTACCCTCCATGATGTTACCCTCCATACTGTTACCCTCCATACCATTACCCTCCATACTGTTACCCTCCATACTGTTACACTCCATGCTGTTACCCTCCATGCTGTTACCCTCCATGCTGTTACCCTCCATACTGTTACCCTCCATGCTGTTACCCTCCATGCTGTTACCCTCCATGCTGTTACCCTCCATACTGTTACCCTACATATAACCCATGTAATGATAACATGTCATGGCGTTACTGAGTCCAGATGAACGTGTGTGGACTGGTCTGTAGGTGAGTCCAGATGAACGTGTGTGGACTGGTCTGTAGGTGAGTCCAGATGAACGTGTGTGGACTGGTCTGTAGGTGAGTCCAGATGAACGTGTGTGGACTGGTCTGTAGGTGAGTCCAGATGAACGTGTGTGGACTGGTCTGTAGGTGAGTCCAGATGAACGTGTGTGGACTGGTCTGTAGGTGAGTCCAGATGAACGTGTGTGGACTGGTCTGTAGGTGAGTCCAGATGAACGTGTGTGGACTGGTCTGTAGGTGAGTCCAGATGAACGTGTGTGTTCCCACAGCTGTTGGAGTGGATCCGTCGTATGACCCCCTGGCTCGAGAACAAGTCCCCGGAGACGACCATGGCTGCTATGCGTGGTAAACTGGAGGACTTCAGAGACTACCGTAGACAACACAAACCCCCCAAGGTGCAGGAGAAGTGTCAGCTGGAGATAAACTTCAACACCCTGCAGACCAAGCTGAGGATCTCCAACAGGCCTGCCTTCATGCCCTCTGAGGGACGCATGGTCTCAGTGAGTCACACACACACACACACAGACACACACACACACAAACACACACACACACAGACACACACACACACACACACACAGACACACACACACACACAGACACACACACACACACACACAGAGACCTTCCTGCCCTCTGAGGGACGAATGGTCTTGGTGAGGAGAGGAGAACTAGAGGAAGGACCACATCCCCTGGTCATAATTAGGCTATTAGAGATCTTATTGATTTCATAAATCTCATATTCATGTAGTGTATGTAATTCACCCTCACCTTGATTATTAGCTGAGTGATCAATGACCCTTTGGAAGGATGGTATTCTGAGACTAATTTTAACCCTACAGTTTTCACAATGTAATCTTCACCCAAAAAGAGAGTTCCCCCGAGGAGGTAAAGTCACGTACTGTATCTTCAAACCTCGGTGTTTCCCAGGACACCACCATGAACGGGCCTGGAGCAGAGAAGGGCTAGGAGGAGGGGCTTACTGTACTGTTAAACTGTATCCTGTCTGTCTGTCTGTCTGTAGGACACCAGGGCCTGGAGGAGAGAAGGGCTAGGAGGAGGGGCTTACTGTACTGTTAAACTGTATCCTGTGTGTGTGTGTGTGTGTGTGTGTGTGTGTGTGTGTGTGTGTGTGTGTGTGTGTGTGTGTGTGTGTGTGTGTGTGTGTGTGTGTGTGTGTGTGTGTGTGTGTGTGTGTGTAGGACATCACCAGTGCGTGGACAGGTCTGGAGCAGGCAGAGAAGGGCTATGAGGAGTGGCTGCTGAGTGAGATCAGGAGGCTGGAGCGTCTCAACCACCTGGCTGAGAAGTTTCAGATGAAGGCTACTTCCCACCAGGACTGGTCTGTAGGTGAGTCCAGATGAAGGTTACTACCCACCAGGACTGGTCTGTAGGTGAGTCCAGGGCTGGTCTGTAGATGAGTCCAGGACTGGTCTGTAGGTGAGTCCAGGTGAAGGTTACTACCCACCAGGACTGGTCTGTAGGTGAGTCCAGATGAAGGTTACTACCCACCAGGGCTGGTCTGTAGGTGAGTCCAGGACTGGTCTATAGGTGAGTCCAGGACTGGTCTGTTGGTGAGTCCAGGACTGGTCTATAGGTGAGTCCAGGACTGGTCTGTAGGTGAGTCCAGATGAAGGTTACTACCCACCAGGGCTGGTCTGTAGGTGAGTCCAGATGAAGGTTACTACCCACCAGGACTGGTCTGTAGGTGAGTCCAGATGAAGGCTACTACCCACCAGGACTGGTCTGTAGGTGAGTCCAGGACTGGTCTGTAGGTGAGTCCAGGACTGGTCTGTAGGTGAGTCCAGATGAAGGTTACTACCCACCAGGACTGGTCTGTAGGTGAGTCCAGGACTGGTCTGTAGGTGAGTCCAGGACTGGTCTGTAGGTGAGTCCAGATGAAGGTTACTACCCACCAGGACTGGTCTGTAGGTGAGTCCAGGACTGGTCTGTAGGTGAGTCCAGGACTGGTCTGTAGGTGAGTCCAGGACTGGTCTGTAGGTGAGTCCAGGGCTGGTCTGTAGGTGAGTCCAGGACTGGTCTGTAGGTGAGTCCAGGACTGGTCTGTAGGTGAGTCCAGATGAAGGTTACTACCCACCAGGACTGGTCTGCAGGTGAGTCCAGGACTGGTCTGTAGGTGAGTCCAGGACTGGTCTGTAGGTGAGTCCAGGTGAAGGTTACTACCCACCAGGACTGGTCTGTAGGTGAGTCCAGGACTGGTCTGTAGGTGAGTCCAGGACTGGTCTGTAGGTGAGTCCAGGACTGGTCTGTAGGTGAGTCCAGATGAAGGTTACTACCCACCAGGACTGGTCTGTAGGTGAGTCCAGGACTGGTCTGTAGGTGAGTCCAGGACTGGTCTGTAGGTGAGTCCAGGACTGGTCTGTAGGTGAGTCCAGATGAAGGTTACTACCCACCAGGACTGGTCTGTAGGTGAGTCCAGGGCTGGTCTGTAGGTGAGTCCAGGACTGGTCTGTAGGTGAGTCCAGGGCTGGTCTGTAGGTGAGGCTGTTCTCTCTCTGTTCCAGGGATTCTCTAACCTCTCCTCGGGGAACCCCCCAGACCTTTCACTATTCAGTAGTAGTCCTGAACTATCTTAGTAGTAGTGCTGAACTATCTTAGTTGACCAGTTGAATCAGGTGAGCAAGTTGTGGAATAGTTAAATATATTGGAACGGCTTGGGGTCGTTTGGGGGTCGGCTGGGGGTCAGCTGGGATCGGTTGGGGGTAGGCTGGGGGTCGGTTGGGGGTCGACTGGGGGTCGGCTGGGGGTTGGTTGGGGGTCGGCTGGGGGTCACGGAGAAGAGTTTTGAGATCCACTTCTCTATTCAGTCAGTACAATATATCGTACCAGCAGTACCAACCTGAGATGTCCTGGGCTCAAGATGGAATAAGAAAAATAAAATAAACTGATCTGAATTGATCTGAACTGATCTGATCTGATCTGAACCGATCTGATCTGCCTATAGAAATGCACATCGATTATCTATCACAATAGAATGGATCAATTCCTAATAGCGAACCTTGATTTTGTTGATGGTTTGTGTGTGTGTGTGTGTGTGTGTGTGTGTGTGTGTGTGTGTGTGTGTGTGTGTGTGTGTGTGTGTGTGTGTGTGACTAGGTAAGGACAGTGTGCTGTCTCAGAAGGACTACGAGTCCTGCTCTCTGACGGAGGTGAGAGCTCTGCTCAGGAAACACGAGGCCTTTGAGAGCGACCTGGCCGCTCACCAGGACAGAGTGGAACAGATCGCTGCCATCGCACAGGAATTAAAGTAAGGAGGGAGGGAGGGAGGGAGGGAGGGAGGGAGGGAGGGAGGGAGGGAGGGAGGGAGGGGAGGGAGGGAGGGAGGGAGGGAGGGAGGGAGGGAGGGAGGGAGGGAGGGAGGGAGGGAGGGAGGGAGGGAGGGAGGGAGGGAGGGAGGGGAAGGGGGGTTGAGAGCAACCTGGCTGCTCACCAGGACAGAGTGGAACAGATGTTCTCACCGGCTAATGTCTATTTGTCCCTGATGTAAACTGGTGTAAAGTTAAAAGCAGCACCAACCAGCCAACAGGTCTATTTGTCCCTGATGTAAACTGGTGTAAAGTTAAAAGCAGCACCAACCAGCCAACAGGTCTATTTGTCCCTGATGTAAACTAGTGTAAAGTTAAAAGCAGCACCAACCAGCCCACAGGTCTATTTGTCCCTGATGTAAACTGGTGTAAAGTTAAAAGCAGCACCAACCAGCCAACAGGTCTATTTGTCCCTGATGTAAACTGGTTGTAAAGTTAAAAGCAGCACCAACCAGCCAACAGGTCAATGTGGCCCTGAA
>NW_022262758.1:22500-97500 GCF_002021735.2 Oncorhynchus kisutch
ATGACATCCAGGTAAAGACAGTTCACACTGTGGATGACATCCAGGCAAAGACATGTTTATAGTTCACACTGTGGATGACATCCAGGCAAAGACATGTTTGTAGTTCACACTGTGGATGACATCCAGGCAAAGACATGTTTATAGTTCACACTGTGGATGACATCCAGGCAAAGACATGTTTGTAGTTCACACTGTGGATGACATCCAGGCAAAGACATGTTTATAGTTCACACTGTGGATGACATCCAGGCAAAGACATGTTTGTAGTTCACACTGTGGATGACATCCAGGTGAAGACATGTTTATAGTTCACACTGTGGATGACATCCAGGTGAAGACATGTTTGTAGTTCACACTGTGGATGACATCCAGGTAAAGACATGTTTATAGTTCACACTGTGGATGACATCCAGGTAAAGACATGTTTATAGTTCACACTGTGGATGACATCCAGGTAAAGACATGTTTATAGTTCACACTGTGGATGACATCCAGGTGAAGACATGTTTATAGTTCACACTGTGGATGACATCCAGGTAAAGACAGTTCACACTGTGGATGACATCCAGGTAAAGACATGTTTATAGTTCACACTGTGGATGACATCCAGGTAAAGACATGTTTACAGTTCACACTGTGGATGACATCCAGGTAAAGACATGTTCATAGTTCACACTGTGGATGACATCCAGGTGAAGACAGTTCACACTGTGGATGACATCCAGGTAAAGACATGTTTATAGTTCACACTGTGGATGACATCCAGGCAAAGACATGTTTATAGTTCACACTGTGGATGACATCCAGGTGAAGACAGTTCACACTGTGGATGACATCCAGGTAAAGACATGTTTATAGTTCACACTGTGGATGACATCCAGGTAAAGACATGTTTATAGTTCACACTGTGGATGACATCCAGGTAAAGACATGTTTATAGTTCACACTGTGGATGACATCCAGGTGAAGACAGTTCACACTGTGGATGACATCCAGGTAAAGACATGTTTATAGTTCACACTGTGGATGACATCCAGGCAAAGACATGTTTATAGTTCACACTGTGGATGACATCCAGGTGAAGACAGTTCACACTGTGGATGACATCCAGGTAAAGACATGATTATAGTTCACACTGTGGATGACATCCAGGTGAAGACAGTTCACACTGTGGATGACATCCAGGTAAAGACATGTTTATAGTTCACACTGTGGATGACATCCAGGCAAAGACTGGTTTATAGTTCACACTGTGGATGACATACAGGTGAAGACAGTTCACACTGTGGATGACATCCAGGTGAAGACATGTTTATAGTTCACACTGTGGATGACATCCAGGTAAAGACATGTTTATAGTTCACACTGTGGATGACATCCAGGCAAAGACATGTTTATAGTTCACACTGTGGATGACATCCAGGTAAAGACATGTTTGTAGTTCACACTGTGGATGACATACAGGTAAAGACATGTTTATAGTTCACACTGTGGATGACATCCAGGTAAAGACAGTTCACACTGTGGATGACATCCAGGTAAAGACATGTTTATAGTTCACACTGTGGATGACATCCAGGTAAAGACATGTTTATAGTTCACAGTGTGAACTATAAACATGTCTTTACCTGGATGTCATCCACAGTGTGAACTATAAACATGTCTTTACCTGGATGTCATCCACAGGTAAAGACATGTTTGTAGTTCACACTGTGGATGACATCCAGGTGAAGACATGTTTATAGTTCACACTGTGGATGACATCCAGGTAAAGACATGTTTATAGTTCACACTGTGGATGACATCCAGGTCCATTGTCTCCTATCAGATAGTAACATGATGCTGTGTTCCTTCCATTGTCTCCTATCAGATAGTAACATGATGCTGTGTTCCTTCCATTGTCTCCTATCAGATAGTAACATGATGCTGTGTTCCTTCCATCCTCTCCTATCAGATAGTAACATGATGCTGTGTTCCAGTCCCTTCCATCCTCTCCTATCAGATAGTAACATGATGATGTGTTCCAGTTCCTTCCATCCTCTCCTATCAGATAGTAACATGATGCTGTGTTCCAGTCCCTTCCATTGTCTCCTATCAGATAGTAACATGATGCTGTGTTCCAGTTCCTTCCATCCTCTCCTATCAGATAGTAACATGATGCTGTGTTCCAGTCCCTTCCATTGTCTCCTATCAGATAGTAACATGATGCTGTGTTCCAGTTCCTTCCATCCTCTCCTATCAGATAGTAACATGATGCTGTGTTCCAGTTCCTTCCATCCTCTCCTATCAGATAGTAACATGATGCTGTGTTCCTTCCATTGTCTCCTATCAGATAGTAACATGATGCTGTGTTCCAGTCCCTTCCATTGTCTCCTATCAGATAGTAACATGATGCTGTGTTCCAGTTCCTTCCATCCTCTCCTATCAGATAGTAACATGATGCTGTGTTCCAGTTCCTTCCATCCTCTCCTATCAGATAGTAACATGATGCTGTGTTCCTTCCATTGTCTCCTATCAGATAGTAACATGATGCTGTGTTCCTTCCATCCTCTCCTATCAGATAGTATCATGATGCTGTGTTCCTTCCATCCTCTCCTATCAGATAGTAACATGATGCTGTGTTCCTTCCATTGTCTCCTATCAGATAGTAACATGATGCTGTGTTCCAGTCCCTTCCATTGTCTCCTATCAGATAGTAACATGATGCTGTGTTCCAGTCCCTTCCATCCTCTCCTATCAGATAGTAACATGATGCTGTGTTCCAGTCCCTTCCATCCTCTCCTATCAGATAGTAACATGATGCTGTGTTCCAGTCCCTTCCATCCTCTCCTATCAGATAGTAACATGATGCTGTGTTCCAGTCCCTTCCATTGTCTCCTATCAGATAGTAACATGATGCTGTGTTCCAGTCCCTTCCATCCTCTCCTATCAGATAGTAACATGATGCTGTGTTCCAGTCCCTTCCATTGTCTCCTATCAGATAGTAACATGATGCTGTGTTCCAGTCCCTTCCATCCTCTCCTATCAGATAGTAACATGATGCTGTGTTCCAGTCCCTTCCATCCTCTCCTATCAGATAGTAACATGATGTTGATTCCCGACTGTCTGGCCTGTATTTGTTTGACACCATGTCATGTCCGAACGCCGGATGACAACGCCGGATGACAACGCCGGTTCCTCTGTAACTCGGTCTGCTCTCCACCTCGCTCTGCAGAGCCTGATCTCAGCCCATGACCAGTTCAAGGCCACCCTTCCGGAGGCTGACTGTGAGAGACAGGCCATCCTGAGCATCTACACGGAGGTGCAGAAGATAGCCCAGAGCTACGGCATCTCCCCCAACCTCACCAACCCCTACAGTGACATCACACCGGCGGAGATAGGACTCAAATGGGACAAGGTAGCTACTAGCGTCTCTAGGGACACTGTCTGCGTCCCAAATGGGACCCGATTCCTTATAATATATTATATTATAGCGCACTAATTTTAACTACATCCATTTGGGATGCAGACAATGTCTGTTGTTTGTGTGTGTTGTACTGTGAATGTTTGTGTGTGTTGTACTGTGAATGTCTGTGTGTGTTGTACTGTGAATGTCTGTGTGTGTTGTACTGTGAATGTCTGTGTGTGTTGTACTGTGAATGTCTGTGTGTGTTGTATTGTGAATGTCTGTGTGTGTTGTACTGTGAATGTCTGTGTGTGTTGTACTGTGAATGTCTGTGTGTGTTGTACTGTGAATGTTTGTGTGTGTGTTGTACTGTGAATGTTTGTGTGTGTTGTACTGTGAATGTTTGTGTGTGTTGTACTGTGAATGTCTGTGTGTGTTGTACTGTGAATGTCTGTGTGTGTTGTACTGTGAATGTTTGTGTGTGTTGTACTGTGAATGTCTGTGTGTGTTGTACTGTGAATGTCTGTGTGTGTTGTACTGTGAATGTCTGTGTGTGTTGTACTGTGAATGTCTGTGTGTGTTGTACTGTGAATGTTTGTGTGTGTTGTACTGTGAATGTTTGTGTGTGTTGTACTGTGAATGTCTGTGTGTGTTGTACTGTGAATGTCTGTGTGTGTTGTACTGTGAATGTCTGTGTGTGTTGTACTGTGAATTTTTGTGTGTGTTGTACTGTGAATGTCTGTGTGTGTTGTACTGTGAATGTCTGTGTGTGTTGTACTGTGAATGTCTGTGTGTGTTGTACTGTGAATGTTTGGGTTAAAGCTCTTCAATCTCGATCCTGGAGAACCTCATGGTATGCAGCAGGCTTCCATTACAGCCCAGTGCTAACACACCTGATTCACTCATCAACGGCTCGGTGATTCACTGATGAGTTAAATCAGGGTTTTTTGTGCTTGGCTATAACAAAAAAGCCCCAGGGACCAGTGGGATTGAACAACCCTGTGTTAACTATAGACAGACTCCCAGACACAGATGAAGTCCTAGACTAAAAAAGCGCTCAAACTAAGAAACCGTCCCATTGTGTTAACCAGGGACTCTAGCGTTAACCCTTTCTGTCCCGTTGATCAGGTGAAGAAGCTGGTTCCCCAGAGAAACAGTATTCTCCAGGAGGAACTAGCCAGACAGCACGCCAACGAACGTCTCAGACGCCAGTTTGCTGCCCAGGCCAACATCATCGGACCGTGGATCCAGACCAGGATGGAGGTGAGACAGACCTATCCTGACCTCGGTCACCTGACGCCATGTCATGTACAACAGGCGGCACCTTAATCGGAGAGGACGGGCTCATTGTAGCATCAGTTCTGTTATACTCACAGGCATTATTTTAACAGTTTTAGAAACTTTAGAGTGTTTTCTATCCACATCAACCAATAATATGCATATCATTCTGGGCCTGAGTAACAGGCAGTTTACTTTGGGCTTTTCATCCGGACGCCAAAATACTGCCCCCTTAAGAAGCTTTAAAGCGGCTAGAACTACATGAATGGAATCGAACACCTGGTTTCTACTCCGTTCAGTCCATTACAGACGTTATTATGAGCTGTCCTCCCCTCACCTGCCTCCTGTGCTGTACACCTGTAGGGATCTGTACCTTCTAGGGTTGGGAGGATCAATTCCATTTCAATTCAGTCCATTCAGGAAGTAAATATTATTGGAATTTGGAATTTCAGTTGACTTCCTGAATGGACGTACTTGTAATGGAATTGATCCCCAACCGAACCCTGGCACCAAGGGCCCGAGCTGCATACTGAAAACCCACCAACCAACCAACTAAGCAACCATCCTGTCTTTAACAGATGCTAAACACTGGCCTGCAGCTCAGCGGATGTTCTTATAATGGCTCCCTATCCCCTTATATAGTGTCACTACTTTTGACCAGAGGCCTACGGACCCTACACAAAGAGGCCTACGGACCCTAGACAAAAGTAGTGCACTATGTAGGGAATAGGGTACCATTTTGGGACGCGTCCGATAGTGACAGCGACGGTCTTCTCCTCCTCTCTCCCACCAGGAGATCGGGCGTAGTTCCGTCGACATCGGAGGTTCTCTGGAGGACCAGATGAGTCAGCTGAAGCAGTTTGAACAGGTCATCATCAACTACAAGTCCAACATCAACAAGCTGGAGGGAGACCATCAACACATCCAAGAGTCCCTGGTGTTCGACAACAAACACACCAACTACACCATGGAGGTACGTAGCTTATTATGGGACTGGAACGATTCAGAGATCATTCTTACAAATAACTTGTTGGGATCTGTTTTATGATCATGAAACCTTACTACTCTTGGCCTAATGGTTAAGCTGTTGTTTTTCCACATAGACCGGGGTTCAGATCCCACCCTGTGACTTGGCCTTCGGTTTTGTGCCCGGTAGACCGGGGTTCAGATCCCACCCTGTGACTTGGCCTTCGGCCTTGTGCCCGGGAAACCGGGGTTCAGATCCAACCCTGTGACTTGGCCTTCGGCCTTGTGCCCTGTAGACCGGGGTTCAGATCCCACCCTGTGACTTGGCCTTCGGCCTTGTGACCTGTAGACCGGGGTTCAGATCCCACCCTGTGACTTGGCCTTCGGCCTTGTGCCCGGGAAACCGGGGTTCAGATCCAACCCTGTGACTTGGCCTTCGGTTTTGTGCCCGGTAGACCGGGGTTCAGATCCCACCCTGTGACTTGGCCTTCGGCCTTGTGCCCGGTAGACCGGGGTTCAGATCCCACCCTGTGACTTGGCCTTCGGCCTTGTGCCCTGTAGACCGGGGTTCAGATCCCACCCTGTGACTTGGCCTTCGGCCTTGTGACCTGTAGACCGGGGTTCAGATCCCACCCTGTGACTTGGCCTTCGGCCTTGTGCCCGGGACACCGGGGTTCAGATCCAACCCTGTGACTTGGCCTTCGGCCTTGTGCCCTGTAGACCGGGGTTCAGATCCCACCCTGTGACTTGGCCTTCAGCCTTGTGCCCGGAAGAACAGGGTTCAGATCCCACCCTGTGACTTGGCCTTCTTCCTCCTCTCTCTCTCTCTCTCTCCCTCCCTCCCCCCCCCCCCCCCTCTCTCTCTCTCTCTCTCTGCAGCATATCCGTGTGGGTTGGGAGCAGCTGTTGACCACCATCGCTAGAACCATCAATGAGATCGAGACCCAGATTCTGACGCGCGACGCTAAAGGCATCAGCCAGCAACAGATGAACGAGTTCCGCCAGTCTTTCACTCACTTTGACAGGGTACTGTGTCCCTTCGTGTCCCTCCGTGTCCCTCTCTGTCCCTCTGTGTCCCTCTGTGCCCCTCTGTGTCTTTCACTCACTTTGACAGGGTACTGTATCCCTCTGTGTCTTTCACTCACTTTGACAGGGTACTGTGTCCCTCCTCTGTATCCCTCGTCTGTGTCCCTTTGTGTACCTCCTCTGTCCCTCTGTGTCCCTCCTCTGTGCCCCTCTGTGTCCCTCTGTGTCCCTCCGTGTCTTTCCAGTGCCCCTGAACCTAACCCACTTCGACAGGGTTGTGTACCCCTCCGTGTCCCTGACCCTAACCCACTTTGACAGGGTACTGTGTCCCTCTGTGTCCCTCCGTGTCTTTCCAGTGGCCCTGACCCTAACCCACTTCGACAGGGTTATGTACCCCTCTGTGTCCTTCCGTGTCTTTCCAGTGGCCCTGACCCTAACCCACTTCGACAGGGTTGTGTCCCCCTCCGTGTCCCTGACCCTAACCCACTTCGACAGGGTTGTGTACCCCTCTGTGTCCCTCCGTGTCTTTCCAGTGGCCCTGACCCTAACCCACTTCGACAGGGTTGTGTACCCCTCCGTGTCCCTCTGTGTCTTTCCAGTGGCCCTGACTCTAACCCACTTCGACAGGGTTATGTACCCCTCTGTGTCCCTCCGTGTCTTTCCAGTGGTCCTGACCCTAACCCACTTCGACAGGGTTGTGTACCCCTCCGTGTCCTTCCGTGTCTTTCCAGTGGCCCTGACCCTAACCCACTTCGACAGTGTTGTGTCCCCCTCTGTGTCGTCAGTGTCTCTGTCCTTCTCCTGTGTGACAATGACTGTTGTATTGTTTCTATGTCCATGAATGTGACTTATCTAACTCAAGGCCTTGACCGCTTGTGATTTGGAACTCACTTCTTAGTATTTTGTAAAATGTTTGTAATATTATGGGATGTTACCGATCAAAACAACAATCCATCCTAATGACATTCAACTAACGTGCTCCCTGTTACTGACACCATGGATCCTGTGTGTGTGTGGCTGCCTGCAGGACAGGTCTGGCAGACTGCCCTGTGAGGAGTTCAGAGCTCAACTGATCAGTCTGGGTGAGACATAACAACCAATCTATGTGCACCTGTTACTAACTATGTGCACCTGTTACTAAATCCTCCTGGCATGGCATGATCTAGGATCAGTTCACCCTTATCCACGTACTTTAATATAAAAGTCACAACTGATCCTAGATCACCACTCCTACTGAGACTATGACCTGATCCTAGATCACCACTCCTACTGAGACTATGACCTGATCCTAGATCACCACTCCTACTGAGACTATGACCTGATCCTTGATCACCACTCCTACTGAGACTCTTTATGACCTGATCCTAGATCACCACTCCTACTGAGACTATGACCTGATCCTAGATCACCACTCCTACTGAGACTCTTTATGACCTGATCCTAGATCACCACTCCTACTGAGACTATGACCTGATCCTTGATCACCACTCCTACTGAGACTATGACCTGATCCTAGATCACCACTCCTACTGAGACTATGACCTGATCCTAGATCACCACTCCTACTGAGACTCTTTATGACCTGATCCTAGATCACCACTCCTACTGAGACTATGACCTGATCCTTGATCACCACTCCTACTGAGACTATGACCTGATCCTAGATCACCACTCCTACTGAGACTATGACCTGATCCTAGATCACCACTCCTACTGAGACTATGACCTGATCCTAGATCACCACTCCTACTGAGACTCTTTATGACCTGATCCTAGATCACCACTCCTACTGAGACTATGACCTGATCCTAGATCACCACTCCTACTGAGACTATGACCTGATCCTAGATCACCACTCCTACTGAGACTATGACCTGATCCTTGATCACCACTCCTACTGAGACTATGACCTGATCCTAGATCACCACTCCTACCGAGACTCTTTATGACCTGATCCTAGATCACCACTCCTACTGAGACTCATTATGACCTGATCCTAGATCACCACTCCTACTGAGACTATGACCTGATCCTAGATCACCACTCCTACTGAGACTCTTTATGACCTGATCCTAGATCACCACTCCTACTGAGACTATCACCTGATCCTAGATCACCACTCCTACTGAGACTCTTTATGACCTGATCCTTGATCACCACTCCTACTGAGACTATGACCTGATCCTAGATCACCACTCCTACCGAGACGCTTTATGATCTGATCCTAGATCACCACTCCTACTGAGACTATGACCTGATCCTAGATCACCACTCCTACTGAGACTATGTCCTGATCCTAGATCACCACTCCTACTGAGACTATGACCTGATCCTAGATCACCACTCCTACTGAGACTATGACCTGATCCTAGATCACCACTCCTACCGAGACTCTTTATGATCTGATCCTAGATCACCACTCCTACTGAGACTATGACCTGATCCTAGATCACCACTCCTACTGAGACTATGTCCTGATCCTAGATCACCACTCCTACTGAGACTATGACCTGATCCTAGATCACCACTCCTACTGAGACTATGACCTGATCCTAGATCACCACTCCTACTGAGACTCTTTATGACCTGATCCTAGATCACCACTCCTACTGAGACTATGACCTGATCCTAGATCACCACTCCTACTGAGACTATGACCTGATCCTAGATCACCACTCCTACTGAGACTATGACCTGATCCTTGATCACCACTCCTACTGAGACTATGACCTGATCCTAGATCACCACTCCTACTGAGACTCTTTATGACCTGATCCTAGATCACCACTCCTACTGAGACTCATTATGACCTGATCCTAGATCACCACTCCTACTGAGACTATGACCTGATCCTAGATCACCACTCCTACTGAGACTCTTATGACCTGATCCTAGATCACCACTCATACTGAGACTATCACCTGATCCTAGATCACCACTCCTACTGAGACTCTTTATGACCTGATCCTTGATCACCACTCCTACTGAGACTATGACCTGATCCTAGATCACCACTCCTACCGAGACTCTTTATGATCTGATCCTAGATCACCACTCCTACTGAGACTATGACCTGATCCTAGATCACCACTCCTACTGAGACTATGTCCTGATCCTAGATCACCACTCCTACTGAGACTATGATCTGATCCTAGATCACCACTCCTACTGAGACTATGTCCTGATCCTAGATCACCACTCCCACTGAGACTCTTTATGACCTGATCCTTGATCACCACTCCTACTGAGATTATGACCTGATCCTAGATCACCACTCCTACTGAGACTATGTCCTGATCCTAGATCACCACTCCCACTGAGACTCTTTATGACCTGATCCTTGATCACCACTCCTACTGAGACTATGACCTGATCCTAGATCACCACTCCTACTGAGACTATGACCTGATCCTAGATCACCACTCCTACTGAGACTCTTTATGACCTGATCCTAGATCACCACTCCTACTGAGACTATGTCCTGATCCTAGATCACCACTCCCACTGAGACTCTTTATGACCTGATCCTTGATCACCACTCCTACTGAGACTCATTATGACCTGATCCTAGATCACCACTCCTACTGAGACTATGACCTGATCCTAGATCACCACTCCTACTGGGACTATGACCGGATCCTAGATCACCACTCCTACTGAGACGGTCCTTGAATACGGGCCCAGATATATATAGTATTGTATAGTGTATATATAGTATTGTGTAGTGTATATATAGTATTGTATAGTGTATATATAGTATTGTATAGTGTATATATAGTATTGTATAGTGTATATATAGTATTGTATAGTGTATATATAGTATTGTATAGTGTATATATAGTATTGTGTAGTGTATATATAGTATTGTGTAGTGTATATATAGTATTGTATAGTGTATATATAGTATTGTATAGTGTATATATAGTGTTGTATAGTGTATATATAGTATTGTATAGTGTATATATAGTATTGTGTGGTGTATATATAGTATTGTGTAGTGTATATATAGTATTGTATAGTGTATATATAGTATTGTGTAGTGTATATATAGTATTGTGTAGTGTATATATAGTATTGTGTAGTGTATATATAGTATTGTATAGTGTATATATAGTATTGTGTAGTGTATATATAATATTGTGTAGTGTATATATAGTATTGTATAGTGTATATATAGTATTGCGTAGTGTATATAGTATTGTATAGTGTATATATAGTATTGTATAGTGTATATATAGTATTGTGTAGTGTATATATAGTATTGTGTAGTGCATATAGTATTGTATAGTGTATATATAGTATTGTATAGTGTATATATAGTATTGTATAGTGTATATATAGTATTGTATAGTGTATATATAGTATTGTATAGTGTATATATAGTATTGTATAGTGTATATATAGTATTGTATAGTGTATATAGTATTGTGTAGTGTATATATAGTATTGTGTGTGCTGTATCCAGTTGTTTGTGCTTTAGGTATCGTTGAATATCTCTCTCTGTTAGAGAAACAATGACATGGTGTTTATCACAGGCTCTCCTCTCATCAAAGACACTAAATTAATGATATTTTTTCTCTCTCTCTCTGTTCTTTGTCTTGTGCTTCTTGTCACTGTCTGCCTGTCTGTGTGTCCGCCTGTCCGTATGGCTGTACGTCCGTCTGTCTCCCATACCTCTCTCCTCTCCTTGTCATATCCCCTCTCCCCCTCCCTCCCAATACCTCTCTTCCTCTCCTTGTCATATCCCCTCTCCCCCCTCCCTCCCAATACCTCTCTCCTCTCCTGTCATATCCCCTCTCCCCCCTCCCTCCCAATACCTCTCTCCTCTCCTTGTCATATCCCCTCTCCCCCCTCCCTCCCAATACCTCTCTCCTCTCCTTGTCATATCCCCTCTCCCCCCTCCCTCCCAATACCTCTCTCCTCCCTTGTCATATCCCCTCTCCCCCCTCCCTCCCAATACCCTTCTTTCCTCCTTTGTCATATCCACACTCCCCTCCTATCTACTATCCCTCCTCCTCCTCCTCATCCTCCTCCACCACCTCTCTACTTCCTCCTACTCTCCCTACCTCCTCCACCTCTCTACTCCTCCCTCCCCTCCTCTCCCTCCTTTTCCACCTCTCTACTCCTCCCTCCTCTCCCTCCTCCTCCACCTCTCTACTCCTCCCTCCTCTCCCACCTCCTCCACCTCTCTACTCTCCCTCCCCTCCTCTCCCTCCTCTTCTCCTCCTCCTCCTCCTCCGCCCTCCTCCTTCTCTTCTCCACCCTCCTCCTCCACCTCTCTACTCCTCTCCCTCCTCCTCCTCCTCTCCCTCCTCCTCTCCTTCACCTCTCTACTCCTCCCTCCTCTCCCACCTCCTCCACCTCTCTACTCCTCCCTCCCCTCCTCTCCTTCCTCCCTCCTCCTCCTCCGCCCTCCTCCTTCTCCTCCCCACCCTCCTCCTCCACCTCTCTACTCCTCTCCCCTCCTCCTCCTCTCCTTCCTCCTCCTCCTCCTCCTCCTCTCCCCTCCTCCTCCTCTCTACCCTCCTCCTCCACCTCTCTACTCCTCTCCCTCCTCCTCCTCCTCCTCCTCCCTCCTCCTCTCCCCTCCTCCTCCTCTCCACCCTCCTCCTCCTCTCCACCCTGCAGAAGAAGAAAGGAGGCATGGAGACAGATGACTTCAGAGCCTGTCTGATCTCCATGGGCTATGATCTGGTAAATACGTAGAATGAGCTGTCATAGGACTGTATTAAGACTGTCATAGGACTGTCATAGGACTGTCATAGGACTGTCATAAGACTGTCATAGGACTGTCATAGGACTGTCATAGGACTGTAATAAGACTGTCATAGGACTGTCATAGGACTGTCATAGGACTGTCATAAGACTGTCATAGGACTGTAATAAGACTGTCATAAGACTGTCATAGGACTGTCATAAGACTGTCATAAGAGTGCCACAAAAATGTCTGTCATTGTTTAAGTAACCTTAATCTTTAAAAGTGACTACATTTTTGTCAGAATGATCAATAATATCTGTCAGTGTATTTAGAACTGTTGATCCAAAATGGCCTCCAGATACGCTGAGTATTGGTGTCAACATTATCTGACAGTGTATTTAAAACTGTTGATCCAAAATGGCCTCCAGATACGCTGAGTATTGGTGTCAACGGTATATCTATTCCAGGGTAGCAGCACACATAGCTGGTATGGCCAGCTGGTAGTGTCACTCAGTGGCTCAAATGGCTCTCTGTTCACTATATAGTGCACTACTGTTGACCATGGCTCATAGGGCTCACAGGGCTCTGGTCACTATATAGTGCACTACTGTTGACCAGGGCTCATAGGGCTCATAGGGCTCTGGTCACTATATAGTGCACTACTGTTGACCAGGGCTCATAGGGCTCATAGGGCTCTGGTCAAAGGTAGTGCACTATGAAGGGAATAGGTAGTGCACTATGAAGGGACTAGGTAGTGCACTATATAGGGAATAGGTAGTGCACTATATAGGGAATAGGTAGTGCACTATATAGGGAATAGGTAGTGCACTATATAGGGAATAGGTAGTGCACTATATAGGGAATAGGTAGGGCTCTATATAGGGAATAGGTAGTGCACTATATAGGGAATAGGTAGGGCTCTATATAGGGAATAGGTAGTGCACTATATAGGGAATCGTTAGTGTACTATATAGGGAATAGGTAGTGCACTATATAGGGAATAGGTAGTGTACTATATAGGGAATAGGTAGTGCACTATTTAGGGAATAGGTAGTGCACTATATAGGGAATAGGTAGTGCACTATTTAGGGAATAGGTAGTGCACTATATAGGGAATAGGTAGTGCACTATTTAGGGAATAGGTAGTGCACTATTTAGGGAATAGGTAGTGCACTATATAGGGAATAGGTAGTGTACTATATAGGGAATAGGTAGTGCACTATATAGGGAATAGGAAGTGTACTATATAGGGAATAGGTAGTGCACTATATAGGGAATAGGAAGTGCACTATGAAGGGAATAGGCTGCCATTTGGGATGACCTCGTTGTGTCAATGAGGACAGAGAGAGAGAACAGCTGGCTGTAAGTTCAACATGTCCAGGTCTGCGAGACAGACACACGATCATTAATGGTAGAGTCACCCCCAGTCATTAATGGTAGAGTCCCCCCCAGTCATTAATGGTAGAGTCACCCCCAGTCATTAATGGTAGAGTCACCCCCAGTCATTAATGACAGATTCACCCCCAGTCATTAATGACAGATTCACCCCCAGTCATTAATGGTAGAGTCCCCCCCCAGTCATTAATGGTAGAGTCACCCCCAGTCATTAATGGTAGAGTCACCCCCAGTCATTAATGGTAGAGTCACCCCCAGTCATTAATGGTAGAGTCACCCCCAGTCATTTATGGTAGAGTCACCCCCAGTCATTAATGGTAGAGTCCCCCCCAGTCATTAATGGTAGAGTCCCCCCCCAGTCATTAATGGTAGAGTCACCCCCAGTCATTAATGGTAGAGTCACCCCCAGTCATTAATGGTAGAGTCACCCCCAGTCATTAATGGTAGAGTCACCCCCAGTCATTAATGGTAGAGTCACCCCCAGTCATTAATGGTAGAGTCCCCCCCCAGTCATTAATGGTAGAGTCACCCCCAGTCATTAATGGTAGAGTCACCCCCAGTCATTAATGACAGATTCACCCCCCAGTCATTATTGGTAGAGTCACCCCCAGTCATTAATGGTAGAGTCACCCCCAGTCATTAATGGTAGAGTCACCCCCAGTCATTAATGGTAGAGTCACCCCCAGTCATTAATGGTAGTCACCCCCAGTCATTAATGGTAGAGTCACCCCCAGTCAATAATGGTAGAGTCACCCCCAGTCATTAATGGTAGAGTCACCCCCAGTCATTAATGACAGATTCACCCCCAGTCATTAATGACAGATTCACCCCCAGTCATTAATGGTAGAGTCACCCCCAGTCATTAATGGTAGAGTCACCCCCAGTCATTAATGGTAGAGTCACCCCCAGTCATTAATGGTAGTCACCCCCAGTCATTAATGGTAGAGTCACCCCCAGTCATTAATGGTAGAGTCACCCCCAGTCATTAATGGTAGAGTCACCCCCAGTCATTAATGACAGATTCACCCCCAGTCATTAATGGTAGAGTCACCCCCAGTCATTAATGGTAGAGTCACCCCCAGTCATTAATGGTAGAGTCACCCCCAATCATTAATGGTAGAGTCACCCCCAGTCATTAATGGTAGAGTCACCCCCAGTCATTAATGGTAGAGTCACCCTCAGTCATTAATGGTAGAGTCACCCCCAGTCATTAATGACAGATTCACCCCCAGTCATTAATGGTAGAGTCACCCCCAGTCATTAATGACAGATTCACCCCAGTCATTAATGATAGAGTCACCCCCAGTCATTAATGGTAGAGTCACCCCCAGTCATTAATGGCAGAGTCACCCCAGTCATTAATGGTAGAGTCACCCCCAGTCATTAATGGTAGAGTCACCCCCAGTCATTAATGGTAGAGTCACCCCCAGTCATTAATGGTAGAGTCACCCCCAGTCATTAATGGTAGAGTCACCCCCAGTCATTAATGACAGATTCACCCCCAGTCATTAATGGTAGAGTCACCCCCAGTCATTAATGGTAGTAGAGTCACCCCCAGTCATTAATGGTAGTAGAGTCACCCCCAGTCATTAATGGTAGTAGAGTCACCCCCAGTCATTAATGGTAGAGTCACCCCAGTCATTAATGGTAGTAGAGTCACCCCCAGTCATTAATGGTAGAGTCACCCCCAGTCATTAATGGTAGAGTCACCCCCAGTCATTAATGGTAGAGTCACCCCCAGTCATTAATGATAGAGTCACCCCCAGTCATTAATGACAGATTCACCCCCCAGTCATTAATGGTAGAGTCACCCCCAGTCATTAATGGTAGTAGAGTCACCCCCAGTCATTAATGGTAGTAGAGTCACCCCCAGTCATTAATGGTAGTAGAGTCACCCCCAGTCATTAATGGTAGTAGAGTCACCCCCAGTCATTAATGGTAGAGTCACCCCCAGTCATTAATGGTAGAGTCACCCCCAGTCATTAATGGTAGAGTCACCCCCAGTCATTAATGGTAGAGTCACCCCCAGTCATTAATGGTAGAGTCACCCCCAGTCATTAATGACAGATTCACCCCCCAGTCATTAATGACAGATTCACCCCCAATCATTAATGGTAGAGTCACCCCCAGTCATTAATGACAGATTCACTGGTCTCTCTCTGTAGTGTACAGATAACAGACTGGTCTCTCTCTGTAGTGTACAGATAACAGACTGGTCTCTCTCTGTAGTGTACAGATAACAGACTGGTCTCTCTCTGCAGTGTACAGATAACAGACTGGTCTCTCTCTGCAGTGTACAGATAACAGACTGGTCTCTCTCTGCAGTGTACAGATAACAGACTGGTCTCTCTCTGCAGTGTGCAGATAACAGACTGGTCTCTCTCTGCAGTGTACAGATAACAGGCTGGTCTCTCTCTCTGCAGGGTACAGATAACAGGCTGGTCTCTCTCTGCAGTGTACAGATAACAGACTGGTCTCTTTTTGCAGTGTACAGATAACAGACTGGTCTCTCTCTGCAGTGTACAGATAACAGACTGGTCTCTCTCTGCAGTGTACAGATAACAGGCTGGTCTCTCTCTGCAGTGTGCAGATAACAGACTGGTCTCTCTCTATAGTGTACAGATAACAGACTGGTCTCTCTCTGCAGTGTACAGATAACAGACTGGTCTCTCTCTGCAGTGTGCAGATAACAGACTGGTCTCTCTCTGTAGTGTACAGATAACAGGCTGGTCTCTCTCTCTGCAGTGTACAGATAACAGACTGGTCTCTCTCTGTAGTGTTCAGATAACAGGCTGGTCTCTCTCTGTAGTGTACAGATAACAGACTGGTCTCTCTCTGTAGTGTACAGATAACAGACTGGTCTCTCTCTGTAGTGTACAGATAACAGGCTGGTCTCTCTCTGCAGTGTTCAGATAACAGGCTGGTCTCTCTCTGCAGTGTCCAGATAACAGGCTGGTCTCTCTCTGCAGTGTACAGATAACAGACTGGTCTCTCTCTGTAGTGTTCAGATAACAGACTGGTCTCTCTGTAGTGTACAGATAACAGACTGGTATCTCTCTGCAGTGTACAGATAACAGACTGGTCTCTCTCTGCAGTGTACAGATAACAGACTGGTCTCTCTCTTCAGTGTACAGATAACAGACTGGTCTCTCTCTGTAGTGTTCAGATAACAGACTGGTCTCTCTCTGTAGTGTACAGATAACAGGCTGGTCTCTCTCTGCAGTGTACAGATAACAGGCTGGTCTCTCTGTAGTGTACAGATAACAGGCTGGTCTCTCTCTCTGCAGGGTACAGATAACAGGCTGGTCTCTCTCTGCAGTGTACAGATAACAGGCTGGTCTCTCTCTGCAGTGTTCAGATAACAGGCTGGTCTCTCTCTGCAGTGTACAGATAACAGACTGGTCTCTCTCTGCAGTGTACAGATAACAGACTGGTCTCTCTCTGTAGTGTTCAGATAACAGACTGGTCTCTCTCTGCAGTGTACAGATAACAGGCTGGTCTCTCTCTGCAGTGTACAGATAACAGGCTGGTCTCTCTCTGCAGTGTTCAGATAACAGGCTGGTCTCTCTCTGCAGTGTACAGATAACAGACTGGTCTCTCTCTGCAGTGTACAGATAACAGACTTGTCTCTCTCTGTAGTGTTCAGATAACAGACTGGTCTCTCTCTGCAGTGTACAGATAACAGGCTGGTCTCTCTCTGCAGTGTACAGATAACAGGCTGGTCTCTCTCTGCAGTGTACAGATAACATACTGGTCTCTCTCTGCAGTGTACAGATAACAGACTGGTCTCTCTCTGCAGTGTTCAGATAACAGGTGGCCCAAATGGTACCCTATTACCCATATACTGCCCTAGTTTTGACCAGAACACATAGGGCTCATAGGGTCCATAGGGCCCTGGTCAAAAATAGGGCACTATAAAGGGAATAGGTTGCCATTTGGGACACGGACTGGCCACTGTTGATCCCTACTCTGGCGTGCTAATCAAACATTACCCTTTACCGGGTAGGAAATGGGTAATGTATCAAACATAACCCTTTACCGGGTAGGACATGGGTAATGTATCAAACATAACCCTTTATCAGGTAGGACATGGGTAATGTATCAAACATAACCCTTTACCAGGTAGGACATGGGTAGCACAGCCATCTTATCTGTCTGTTATTCTCAACCTGATTGACTCAATGTTAGCCTGGTTCCAGATCAGTTTGTTATGTCACCTGACAATGACCTTATGTATTGGCAAGACAGCATAAACAGATCTGGGACCTGGCTAAAATCAATGTGTCTGTTGTCATGATGTAGCCTGGTTCCACTCTGCTCTGTGATTTGTAGGGAGAGTCTGAGTTTGCCCGCATCATTTCTCTAGTGGATCCCAACGGGTCCAACAAGGTGACCTTCCAGTCCTTCGTTGACTTCATGACTAGAGAGACGTCCTACTCAGACACCTCAGAGCAGGTCCTCGCCTCCTTCAAGATCCTGGCTGCTGATAAGGTGGGAAGTGATGGTTCTCTGTGTCTCTCTCACTCGCTTCCTCTCTGTCTCTGTCTGTCTCTCTCACTCGCTTCCTCTGTGTCTCTCTCACTCGCTTCCTCTCTGTCTCTGTCTGTCTCTCTCACTCGCTTCCTCTCTGTCTCTGTCTGTCTCTCTCACTCGCTTCCTCTCTGTCTCTCTCACTCGCTTCCTCTCTGTCTCTGTCACTCGCTTCCTCTCGGTCTCTCTCACTCGCTTCCTCTCTGTCTCTCTCTCACTTCCTCTCTGTCTCTGTCTGTCTCGTCCTCTTTCACCCCTTTCCTTTATCCGTCTCGTGCATGCTTACTCTCTCGAGCACTTTCTCTCTCTCTCTAGTCAAAGTCATGTCTCAATTTATTTAAAAAATTATTTTACGACGTCATCTCAAATGTGTTCACTAATGTCACTCTGTGTTGTATCCTTTTCCATAGCCCTTCATCCTGCTGGAGGAGCTGCGTAGAGAGCTGCCCCCAGAGCAGGCAGAGTACTGTATCTCCAGGATGCCCCTGTACAATGGGCCTGACGGGGTCCCAGGGGCTCTGGACTACACTGCCTTCTCCACTGCCCTCTATGGGGAGAGTGACCTCTAGCTTCACACACCAGAAATGCACCCTGACCTTGTGTCAGTCTCTCCCCATTTTGTTCCACACATTTACATCTAAATTGATTAGTATTTTGACCGGTACTAAAGGGAGTTATATTTTTGAGAAATACAAAGCATTTTGAAGCCGTTTCATGAGTGTCTGATTTTTAAAGAGTAGGGAGAAATATTTATTTCAAAGGACTGAGCAGGATTCATTCACTAGATTAAGAAAAAATTATGACTCAGTAAATGTGAAATTTACATGTGAGTCACATAAAAGTAACTTACAAATTCAAGTAACTTACAAATTCAAGTAACTTACACATCAAAAGTAACTCCCACATCAAAAGTAACTCCCACATCAAAAGTAACTCCCACATAAAAAGTAACTTACACATTAAAGTAACTTACACATCAAAAGTAACTCCCACATCAAAAGTAACTCCCACATCAAAAGTAACTCCCACATCAAAAGTAACTTACACATTAAAGTAACTGACACATAAGAAGTAACTGACACATTAAAAGTAATTTACACATCAAAAGTAACTTACACATTAAAGTAACTGACACATTAAAAGTAATTTACACATCAAAAGTAACTTACACATTAAAGTAACTGACACATAAGAAGTAACTGTCACAGAAGAAGCGCTACTAAATTATTTGCTAGTCACCTATGGAGACCTAAAGATGTGAATTTATGAGAAGCTTGTATTGTATCAGTGTTTGCACTCTTCTAAATTAGTACTTAAAAAACACGTTTTTGCCTCGTCTGTTCAGTGTCTAAAATGAATTGAAAAAGGACACAGTATGCTAGCCTGGACTCAGATCTGATCCCACAGCCTGGTCTCAGATCTGAATTCACCCAGGCTACATTATAATCCCCCCAGGCTACATTATAATCCACCCAGGCTACATTATAATTCACCCAGGCTATATTATAATTCACCCAGGCTACATTATAATTCACCCAGGCTACATTATAATCCCCCCAGACTACATTATAATCCCACCCAGGCTACATTATAATCCCCCCAGACTACATTATAATCCCACCCAGGCTACATTATAATCCCCCCAGACTACATTTTAATCCCCCCAGGCTACATTATAATCTACCCAGGCTACATTATAATCCACCCAGACTACATTATAATCCCCCCAGGCTACATTATAATCCCACCCAGGCTACATTATAATCCCCCCAGACTACATTATAATCCCACCCAGGCTACATTATAATCCCCCCAGGCTACATTATAATCCCACCCAGGCTACATTATAATCCCCCCAGACTACATTATAATCCCACCCAGACTACATTATAATCCCACCCAGGCTACATTATAATCCACCCAGGCTACATTATAATCCCACCCAGGCTACATTATAATCCCCCCAGGCTACATTATAATCCCACCCAGGCTACATTATAATCCACCCAGGCTACATTATAATCCCCCCAGGCTACATTATAATCCCCCCAGACTACATTATAATTCACCCAGGCTACATTATAATCCCACCCAGGCTACATTATAATCCACCCAGGCTACATTATAATCCCCCCAGGCTACATTATAATCCCCCCAGACTACATTATAATCCCACCCAGGCTACATTATAATCCACCCAGGCTACATTATAATCCACCCAGGCTACATTATAATCCACCCAGACTACATTATAATCCACCCAGGCTACATTATAATCCACCCAGACTACATTATAATCCACCCAGGCTACATTATAATCCACCCAGGCTACATTATAATCCACCCAGGCTACATTATAATCCCACCCAGGCTACATTATAATCCCCCCAGACTACATTATAATCCACCCAGGCTACATTATAATCCCCCCAGACTACATTATAATCCACCCAGGCTACATTATAATCCCACCCAGGCTACATTATAATCCCCCCAGACTACATTATAATCCCACCCAGGCTACATTATAATCCACCCAGGCTACATTATAATCCCACCCAGGCTACATTATAATCCCCCCAGACTACATTATAATCCCACCCAGGCTACATTATAATCCACCCAGGCTACATTATAATCCCACCCAGGCTACATTATAATCCCACCCAGGCTACCAGTATGTCAGAACTGCTGTACTATTTATTGTCAAAACGAATGAAAACTTGGGTTTCCTGATTAGAGTAGAGTCAAGTTTCCCCTAAAGGCTGATCTTGAGTCAGTCTAGCATTTCTCCCCACTAATGTTATGTGTAAAGCTTGGGGGAGGGGAAGCTGATCCTAGGTCTGTACCTAGGGGAAACGTTCACCCCAGAGCCTCATGATATGGCAGAAACTAGTGTGTGTTGATGCCAGAAACAAAAATAATATAACTGTAAAATAACGAACTGTTTTGTCTGGGTAAAACTACAACATTTAGTCCCCTCAGCAGCCGGTGTGGAGTCTGAAGTTATGAAGCGTTACTAGTGTAAGGCAAACGAGCAGAAAATAAACTCTTGTGATTAAAACG
Source organism: Oncorhynchus kisutch (assembly GCF_002021735.2). Lineage (NCBI taxonomy): Eukaryota > Metazoa > Chordata > Actinopteri > Salmoniformes > Salmonidae > Oncorhynchus > Oncorhynchus kisutch. The sequence continues at coordinate 43,845 of NW_022262758.1, forward strand.
TCTTGGTTGTTTTTCTTGTGTTTTGACTGGACGTTCTGAATATCCGAGTGATACCTGTTGATTACGGCACAATACAGGCAGATGGACTTTTTGATTCTTTTAGGACATGTTTTTTTCCCCTCAGGTTTTACTTTCTAGGTTTTGTCAAGTAACGAATAAAATAACATCAATCGAAATCAATACATTTTCAGACATGATTTTAAACGCCTTATTTAAATAAAAGGCTTTGTAAATCTGTGTCAAACCAGCGTTCCCTTTCAGAGAGCGGACACCTACAACATGTAATCAGATCGGTACAGGCACGTCATATCGTAGTAGTTCTTCTCCTGGAAGGACCTGAATGTTGCTCAATCAAACCTGCGCCTGCGTGGTTCTGCAGCATGTGGTTCTGCAGTGGTCCGCAGCGTGCAGCGTAGTTCCGCCTGCGTGGTTCCGCAGCGTGCAGCGTAGTTCTGCCTGCGTGGTTCCGTAGCGTGCAGCGTGGTGGGTCCACAGCGTGGTTCCGCAGCGTGCAGCGTGGTTCCGCAGCGTAGTTCCGCAGCGTGCAGCGTGGTTCCGCCTGCGTGGTTGTGCCGCTCCTCCACGCCAGACGGAGGAAAGTGATTTATGGACATTGAGTTGACAAGCGGCCGCCGGCAGAGTCAGTGTTGGTTGCTCTCTTCAGGCACTTTTTGTTCCTTTGCAGTTAAAACAAGCAAAAGACGAAGAAGGAGAATTACAACGCCATGGCTCCTACAATATATGAGAGTTCAACAACAAAAGGTAAACTGTTGCAACTTCCTGGTTTAGTATTTAGCTAGATATGAGCTGGCTGCCTAGCAGCTGTCAATGACTGGCTAGATAGTTGCAGTTGGTTAGTTAGCTGCATATAATGTAGCCTGGGGGGATTTTCCATCCAGCTACCCTAAATGACAAACGTTTTTATTTATTCATTCATAGATAGATAGATAGATTGAGAGCTACATAGCAGCTAGTCAACATGTGCTGTCTGCATGTCCCCCTGCCTGGTAGAGTAACGTTAGCAAAACACGGGCAGAGAGAGATAGATAGTAACTTGGGTCGCAATGTCAGGACACCAAACGTTTCTAGAACCTAACGGAAACGAAACGGGAGGGGACCTGCATTTGTCCAATAGAAACTCTGTTGTTATTTGTAAAACTCGAGTTGAACTGAATTTGTAGAATATATAAACTCTCGTTTTAGTTGCAAAACGTGTAACTACTGTTTCCATTGGACACATTAATGTAAGTCTTATTCCCGTTCCGTTTGTTTCCATTTTAAGAAACGTTTTACAACTGAACAGGCGTGATGAATACACCCCAGCTGGCCTGACACGTGTAAAACACTTCCCTGTAAACAAGCGAGTTAACTAACATCTTAGCTCGGTAATGGACAACTGGTGGGTCTTTTGTAGATCAACCCCCCTCCGCAGAAATATTATTATTATATATATACAGTACCAGTCAAAGGTTTGGACACACCTACTCATTTGATTTTTTACTATTTTCTACATTGTAGAATAATAGTGAAGACATCAACTATGGAATAACACGTATGGAATCATGTAGTAACCAAAAAAAAAGTGTTAAACAAATCAAACTATATTTTATATTTGAGATTCTTCAAAGTAGCCACCATTTGCCTTAAATGACAGCCTGGCATTCTCTCAACCAGTTTATATAACCATAATAACATGTAATATGCTAACTGCAGAGCTTCACTAGAGGCTGAGCTCAGGGAGCTGTTAGGGAAGAGGATCATGATACTAGGATGGAGGGAAGGGCACATATTTAACATGTCATAACCATGTAATATGTTGCTTACCTCAGGTAGTGGCCCTAGCAGACCTGCCCTAGAGGCTGAGCTCAGGGAGCTGTTGGGGAAGAGGATCATGATACTAGATGGAGGGATGGGCACCATGATCCAGGAGAGGCGATTGGAGGAGGAACACTTCAGGGGGGAGGAGTTTAAAGACCACACCCACAGCCTGAGGGGCAACAACGACCTGCTGAGCATCACACAGAGTGATGTCATCTACAGTATACACAAGGTACGGTGATATCACCTACAGTATACACAAGGTACGGTGATGTCACCTACAGTATACACAAGGTACGGTGATGTCATCTACAGTTTACACAAGGTACGGTAATGTCTTCTACAGTATACACAATGTACGGTGATGTCACCTACAATATACACAAGGTACGGTGATGTCATCTACAATATACACAAGGTACGGTGATGTCATCTACAGTATACACAAGGTACGGTGATGTCATCTACAATATACACAAGGTACGGTGATGTCATCTACAATATACACAAGGTACGGTGATGTCCCCAACAACATACACAAGGTACGGTGATGTCATCTACAATATACACAAGGTACGGTGATGTCATCTACAATATACACAAGGTACGGTGATGTCATCTACAATATACACAAGGTACGGTGATGTCCCCAACAACATACACAAGGTACGGTGATGTCATCTACAATATACACAAGGTACGGTGATGTCATCTACAATATACACAAGGTACGGTGATGTCATCTACAATATACACAAGGGTACAGTGATGTCATCTACAATATACACAAGGTACGGTGATGTCATCTACAATATACACAATGTACGGTGATGTCACCTACAACATACACAAGGTACGGTGATGTCACCTACAGTATACACAAGGTACGGTGATGTCACCTACAGTATACACAAGGTACGGTGATGTCACCTACAGTATACACAAGGTACGGTGATGTCACCTACAGTATACACAAGGTCCGGTGATGTCACCTACAGTATACACAAGGTCCGGTGATGTCACCTACAACATGCACAAGGTCCGGTGATGTCACCTACAACATGCACAAGGTCCGGTCAGTGGAGTTAAAGAGTGGTTCACGTTATCCAGGACAGCAACACACCGTAAGGTTGCAAGTTCAAATCCCCGAGCGGACAAGGTACAAATCTGTCGTTCTGCCCCTGAACAAGGCAGTTAACCCACTGTTCCTAGGCCGTCATTGCAAATATGAATTTGTTCTTAACTGACTTGCCTGGTTAAATTAAGGTCAAATGAAATGCACCTGTCTGTTACGCCCTAGTAATAATTAACCTGCACCTAGAATTGTTGATCTGTTATTGAGATGTATTTCCGGTCTTTTTGTGGGAGACGGACGGACAGGATGTGATGACCCCTTTTTGTTTGGTGAAACCCTGCTGCGTGAATAAGCATTGACGTTCCTCTCTTGTGTTTGTTCCTAGGAATACCTGCTGGCCGGGGCAGACATCATTGAGACCAACACTTTCAGTAGCACCTGTATCGCCCAGGCCGACTACGGACTGGGACACTTGGTAAGAGAACGGGTCAGTGGGGCGGTCTGTAGAATAACACTCCGATCACCAATCAGAAGTTATCGCAACATCAGATCACCAATCAGAAGCTGTTATCGCAACATCAGATCACCAATCAGAAGCTGTTATCGCAACATCAGATCACAAATCAGAAGCTGTTATCGCAACATCAGATCACAAATCAGAAGCTGTTATCGCAACATCAGATCACCAATCAGAAGCTGTTATCGCAACATCAGATCACCAATCAGAAGCTGTTATCGCAACATCAGATCACCCATCAGAAGCTGTTATTGCAATATCAGATTACCAATCAGAAGCTGTTATCGCAACATCAGATCACCAATCAGAAGCTGTTATCGCAACATCAGATCACCAATCAGAAGCTGTTATCGCAACATCAGATCACCCATCAGAAGCTGTTATTGCAATATCAGATTACCAATCAGAAGCTGTTATCGCAATATCAGATCACCAATCAGAAGTTATCGCAACATCAGATCACCAATCAGAAGCTGTTATCGCAACATCAGATCACCAATCAGAAGCTGTTATCGCAACATCAGATCACCAATCAAAAGCTGTTATCGCAACATCAGATCACATGTAGTCACATGTAGTCAGTCAGGGATAGGTTCCTGATAATGGAATCTATATGTTTAAAGTAATGACTAAATAATTCCACCCTGAAACCATATAATTGTATGAAATTTATTAGAATCATAAAACTACAATCTGATGATGTGTGTAGTTTTAGTCAGAGTTAGAACAAGGACCTCGGGCTCTTTTTTTAGTATGTAAGCAGGGTGCAAGTGTGAAACAAATGATAAACTGAGTCTTTGCCTAATTATTATTAAACCCAGGGTCTTACAAACCTCGGGGATTGGTCAAAGTTTAAATAAGTGTTAGTTATTATCATTGGGATTGAAAATTCTCGTGACAGCTTGGTCCTTCGAGCCGGATCTCAATATCTTTTTCTGTCGTTCCATGGAGACACCGAAAACGTGCACGGGCGGATGAAATATCTGTAGATTAAAGACCTGGCCCCTTTCTGAGGGTTCTTTACAGGCCGGTGGCGAACTGGTGCACGACAGAAATGCTGACGAGATCCAACCTACATTAAAATTCTCGTGACAGTTCCTAAAAGGTGACTTGACACAAATGTCTCACTCACTCATTCAGGTTGTTTAACTCCCAGATGTTTTCCCAGGCTTATCGTATGAACAAGGTGTCAGCAGAAATAGCCAGGAAAGCAGCAGATGACATCACCAACCAGACAGGTCAGCTGACAAAGATAATGTATCGTCATTGGAGGGAAAAAAACCTATTTGACAATGACAACATTGTGTGTAATAGATGTGTGTTTCCGTGTTTGTAATGACAACATTGCGTGTAATAGATGTGTATTTCTGTGTTTGTAATGACAACATTGTGTGTAATAGATGTGTGTTTCCGTGTTTGTAATGACAACATTGCGTGTAATAGATGTGTGTTTCCGTGTTTGTACCTCACAAACCGTTGTTTTTTATTACCAGGTTGTAAGAGATACGTGGCAGGCGCCGTGGGCCCCACCAATAAAACCCTGTCTGTGTCTCCCTCAGTGGAAAGACCAGACTTCAGGAACGTCAGTAAGAGAACAGCTTGTTGTTTATGCTTCTTACTTCTCTTTCTACTGATGTCACTGCAAAGTGGCAGAATGGCAGGTGTTTTCAGAGCCCCTTACAGTGGTGACATGTCACTACAGACCTGCGCTATATAGCTGTCTTAACTGTTAACCTATCAGGGTCTATAAGGCCTCTCAGACCTACACTATGTATCTGTTACCCTCTCAGACCTACACTATGTATCTGTTACCCTCTCAGACCTACACTATGTATCTGTTACCCTCTCAGACCTACACTATGTATCTGTTACCCTCTCAGGGTCTATAAGGCCTTTCAGACCTACACTATGTATCTGTTACCCTCTCAGGGTCTATAAGGCCTTTCAGACCTACACTATGTATCTGTTACCCTCTCAGAGTCTATAAGGCCTTTCAGACCTACACTATGTATCTGTTACCCTATCGGGGTCTATAAAGGCCTCTCGGGTGACTCTTGATAAACCATTGGTAACCTCCAGAGTTGACAGTACTCTCTCTGATGGTGCTACCGTGCTGAGTGGTCCTGTGTCTTCCCCCTCAGCCTTTGATGAGCTGGCTGAGGCTTACGCCGAGCAGGTCCGGGGTCTGTTGGATGGAGGAGCGGATATTATCATGGTGGAGACCATCTTTGACACGGCCAACGCCAAGGTACACCTTCGTCACTCGCTGTCTTCATCACTGACTGTCATCTAGTTTCTCTTCTTCACTCGCTGTCTTCATCACTGACTGTCTTCATCACTGACTGTCTTCATCACTGACTGTCTTCATCACTGGCTGTCTTCATCACTGACTGTCTTCATCACTGACTGTCATCTAGTTTCTCTTCTTCACTCGCTGTCTTCATCACTGACTGTCATCTAGTTTCTCTTCTTCACTCGCTGTCTTCATCACTGACTGTCTTCATCACTGACTGTCTTCATCACTGACTGTCTTCATCACTGACTGTCATCTAGTTTCTCTTCACTCGCTGTCTTCATCACTGACTGTCATCTAGTTTCTCTTCTTCACTCGCTGTCTTCATCACTGACTGTCATCTAGTTTCTCTTCTTCACTCGCTGTCATCATCACTGACTGTCTTCCTCACTGACTTTCTTCCTCACTGACTTTCTTCCTCACTGACTGTCTTCATCACTGACTGTCTTCATCACTGACTGTCATCTAGTTTCTCTTCTTCACTCGCTGTCTTCATCACTGACTGTCATCTAGTTTCTCTTCTTCACTCGCTGTCTTCATCACCGACTGTCATCTAGTTTCTCTTCTTCACTCGCTGTCTTCATCACTGACTGTCATCTAGTTTCTCTTCTTCACTCGCTGTCTTCCTCACTGACTGTCTTCCTCACTGACTGTCTTCCTCACTGACTGTCTTCATCACTGACTGTCTTCATCACCACTGACTTGTCATCTAGTTTCTCTTCTTCACTCGCTGTCTTCATCACTGACTGTCTTCATCACCACTGACTGTCATCTAGTTTCTCTTCTTCACTCGCTGTCATCATCACTGACTGTCATCATCACTGACTGTCTTCATCACTGACTGTCTTCACCACTGACTGTCATCTAGTTTCTCTTCTTCACTCGCTGTCTTCATCACTGACTGTCATCTAGTTTCTCTTCTTCACTCGCTGTCTTCATCACTGACTGTCATCTAGTTTCTCTTCTTCACTCGCTGTCTTCATCACTGACTGTCATCTAGTTTCTCTTCTTCACTCGCTGTCTTCATCACTGACTGTCTTCATCACTGACTGTCTTCATCACTGACTGTCTTCACCACTGACTGTCTTCATCACCACTGACAGTCATCATCACTGACTGTCTTCATCACTGACTGTCTTCATCACTGACTGTCATCTATTTTCTATCAATGTGATTCTAGTTTTACATACGTTTCCATACAATTGATCATAATCAATGTATCGATTTAATTTGTTTATTTTTATCTTGTCATAAAGGCAGCACTGTTTGCTATCGACAAACTGTTTGAAGAGAGCTACGAACCCAGACCTATATTTGTAAGTATGAATTCTGTCTTTTGGTCAGGGTCTTGCCAGTATATTTCTGAGTTAAATTACCACTGTTAACAACCACTGTGATCTCGCGCTAGACTGACGACTTGCTCGTCGTTTATCATCCCGTCTGATTACATGGTACCTGTCTTGACGGCATCAAACTGAGAGAAGCTAGCTAACGAGGCTAATTGAGGCTAGCCATAACGTTACTATGCTTCTCACCGTCCTACAGTTAGCTAACGAGGCTAATTGAGGCTGCTAGCCATAACGTTACTGTGCTTCTCACCGTCCTACAGTTAGCTAACGAAGCTAATTGAGACTGCTAGCCATAACGTTACTGTGCTTCTCACCGTCCTACAGTTAGCTAACGAGGCTAATTGAGGCTGCTAGCCATAACGTTACTGTGCTTCTCACCGTCCTACAGTTAGCTAACGAGGCTAATTGAGACTGCTAGCCATAACGTTACTGTGCTTCTCACCGTCCTACAGTTAGCTAACGAGGCTAATTGAGCCTGCTAGCCATAACGTTACTGTGCTTCTCACCGTCCTACAGTTAGCTAACGAGGCTAATTGAGGCTAGCCATAACGTTACTGTGCTTCTCACCGTCCTACAGTTAGTTAACGAGGCTTATTGAGGCTGCTAGCCATAACGTTACTGTGCTTCTCACTGTCCTACAGTTAGCTAACGAGGCTAATTGAGGCTGCTAGCCATAACGTTACTGTGCTTCTCACTGTCCTACAGTTAGCTAACGAGGCTAATTGAGGCTAGCCATAACGTTACTATGCTTCTCACTGTCCTACAGTTAGCTAACGAGGCTAATTGAGACTGCTAGCCATAACGTTACTGTGCTTCTCACCGTCCTACAGTTAGCTAACGAGGCTAATTGAGGCTAGCCATAACGTTACTGTGCTTCTCACCGTCCTACAGTTAGCTAACGAGGCTAATTGAGGCTAGCCATAACGTTACTGTGCTTCTCACCGTCCTACAGTTAGCTAACGAGGCTAATTGAGGCTGCTAGCCATAACGTTAATGTGCTTCTCACCATACTACAGTTAGCTAACGAGGCTAATTGAGCCTGCTAGCCATAACGTTACTGTGCTTCTCACCGTCCTACAGTTAGCTAACGAGGCTAATTAAGGCTAGCCATAACGTTACTGTGCTTCTCACCGTCCTACAGTTAGCTAACGAGGCTAATTAAGGCTGCTAGCTATAACGTTACTGTGCTTCTCACTGTCCTACAGTTAGCTAACGAGGCTAATTAAGGCTGCTAGCTATAACGTTACTGTGCTTCTCACCGTCCTACAGTTAGCTAACGGGGCGAATTGAGGCTGATAGCCATAACGTTACTGTGCTTCTCACCGTCCTACAGTTAGCTACGCTTAACTCCATTCAGATTATATCCTAAACAGCAGCCTACATGTTGGCTTTGGTCGTTGTAGCCTTTTCTCTCTCTCAATTCACTTGTAATTCGGTCATTTCTATTCCTTCTTCCATTGATTTAGATGTCTCCCTAACTTGCTTGACCACACAAGCGGAGACGCAATCCAATTGCCTCTCTGTCTCCGCGGGAAGCGTCAGGATCAGAGCGGCTTTTTCCCATCATTAAAATACACTGGACAAAAACATAAACGCAGGACTGAACTCTCTCAGGACAGATTGTTTGTGTTTCTAGATATCAGGCACCATCGTGGACAGGAGTGGTCAAACTCTCTCAGGACAGATTGATTGATTGTGTTTCTATATATCAGGCACCATCGTGGACAGGAGTGGTCGAACTCTCTCAGGACAGATTGATTGTGTTTCTAGATATCAGGCACCATCCTAGACAGGAGTGGTCGAACTCTCTCAGGACAGATTGATTGTGTTTCTAGATATCAGGCACCATCCTAGACAGGAGTGGTCGAACTCTCTCAGGACAGATTGATTGTGTTTCTAGATATCAGGCACCATCGTGGACAGGAGTGGTCGAACTCTCTCAGGACAGACGGGAGAGGCCTTCGTCATCAGTGTGTCCCATGCCAAACCCCTCTGGTGAGTCATTACATTCTGCTTCAGGACTTCAATACTACCCTGTTGTTGTTGTTGTTGTTGTTGTTGTTGTTGTTGTTGTTGTTGTTGTTGTTGTTGTCGTTGACTTCCACCAGTTTGTCCTCAAGTTTCTTGCTGTTTTATATTCAAATAAACCTCAAACTTCAGATCTGCTGGAGAGATGACCTCATCAGACTGGGCCTCAATAGGCTGATATCTGACCTCATCAGACTGGGCCTCAATAGGCTGATATCTGACCTCATCAGACTGGGCCTCAATAGGCTGATATCTGACCTCATCAGACTGGGCCTCAATAGGCTGATATCTGACCTCATCAGACTGGGCCTCAATAGGCTGATATCTGACCTCATCAGACTGGGCCTCAATAGGCTGATATCTGACCTCATCAGACTGGGCCTCAATAGGCTGATATCTGACCTCATCAGACTGGGCCTCAATAGGCTGATATCTGACCTCATCAGACTGGGCCTCAATAGGCTGATATCTGACCTCATCAGACTGGGCCTCAATAGGCTGATATCTGACCTCATCAGACTGGGCCTCAATAGGCTGATATCTGACCTCATCAGACTGGGCCTCAATAGGCTGATATCTGACCTCATCAGACTGGGCCTCAATAGGCTGATATCTGACCTCATCAGACTGGGCCTCAATAGGCTGATATCTGACCTCATCAGACTGGGCCTCAATAGGCTGATATCTGACCTCATCAGACTGGGCCTCAATAGGCTGATATACAATGTGTTACTGTGTGTTATTCTGACCTCATCAGTCTGGGCCTCAGTAGGCTGATATCTGACCTCATCAGACTGGGCCTCAATAGGCTGATATCTGACCTCATCAGACTGGGCCTCAATAGGCTGATATCTGACCTCATCAGACTGGGCCTCAATAGGCTGATATACAATGTGTTACTGTGTGTTATTCTGACCTCATCAGTCTGGGCCTCAGTAGGCTGATATACAATGTTACTGTGTGTTATTCTGACCTCATCAGTCTGGGCCTCAGTAGGCTGATATACAATGTTACTTTGTGTTATTCTGACCTCATCAGTCTGGGCCTCAATAGGCTGATATCTGACCTCACCAGACTGAGCTTCAATAGGCTGATATACAATGTTACTGTGTGTTATTCTGACCTCATCAGACTGGGCCTAAATAGGCTGATATACAATGTTACTGTGTGTTATTCTGACCTCACCAGACTGGGCCTCAATAGGCTGATATCTGACCTCATCAGACTGGGCCTCAATAGGCTGATATACAATGTTACTGTGTGTTATTCTGACCTCATCAGACTGGGCCTCAATAGGCTGATATACAATGTTACTGTGTTATTCTGACCTCATCAGACTGGTCCTCAATTGGCTGATATCTGACCTCATCAGACTGGGCCTCAATAGGCTGATATCTGACCTCATCAGACTGGGCCTCAATAGGCTGATATCTGACCTCATCAGACTGGGCCTCAATAGGCTGATATCTGACCTCATCAGACTGGGCCTCAATAGGCTGATATACAATGTGTTACTGTGTGTTATTCTGACCTCATCAGTCTGGGCCTCAGTATGCTGATATACAATGTTACTGTGTGTTATTCTGACCTCATCAGTCTGGGCCTCAGTAGGCTGATATACAATGTTACTTTGTGTTATTCTGACCTCATCAGTCTGGGCCTCAATAGGCTGATATCTGACCTCACCAGACTGAGCTTCAATAGGCTGATATACAATGTTACTGTGTGTTATTCTGACCTCATCAGACTGGGCCTAAATAGGCTGATATACAATGTTACTGTGTGTTATTCTGACCTCACCAGACTGGGCCTCAATAGGCTGATATCTGACCTCATCAGACTGGGCCTCAATAGGCTGTTATCTGACCTCATCAGACTGGGCCTCAATAGGTTGATATACAATGTTACTGTGTGTTATTCTGACCTCATCAGACTGGGCCTCAATAGGCTGATATCTGACCTCATCAGACTGGGCCTCAATAGGCTGATATACAATGTTACTGTGTTATTCTGACCTCATCAGACTGGTCCTCAATTGGCTGATATCTGACCTCATCAGACTGGGCCTCAATAGGCTGTTATCTGACCTCATCAGACTGGGCCTCAATAGGCTGATATCTGACCTCATCAGACTGGGCCTCAATAGGCTGATATACAGTGTTACTGTGCTATTCTGACCTCATCAGACTGGGCCTCAATAGGCTGATATACAATGTTACTGTCTTATTCTGACCTCATCAGACTGGGACTCAATAGGCTGATATACAGTGTGTTACTGTGTTATTCTGACCTCATCAGACTGGGCCTCAATAGGCTGATATCTGACCTCATCAGACTGGGCCTCAATAGGCTGATATACAGTGTGTTACTGTGTATTATTCTGACCTCATCAGACTGGGCCTCAATAGGCTGATATCTGACCTCATCAGACTGGGCCTCAATAGGCTGATATCTGACCTCATCAGACTGGGCCTCAATAGGCTGATATACAGTGTTACTGTGCTATTCTGACCTCATCAGACTGGGCCTCAATAGGCTGATATCTGACCTCGTCAGACTGGGCCTCAATAGGCTGATATCTGACCTCATCAGACTGGGCCTCAATAGGCTGATATACAGTGTTACTGTGCTATTCTGACCTCATCAGACTGGGCCTCAATAGGCTGATATCTGACCTCATCCGACTGGGCCTCAATAGGTTGAAATCTGACCTCATCAGACTGAGCTTCAATAGGCTGATATCTGAGCTCATCAGACTGGGCCTCAATAGGCTGATATACAGTGTTACTGTGTGTTATTCTGACCTCATCAGTCTGGGCCTCAATAGGCTGATATACAATGTTACTGTGTGTTATTCTGACCTCATCAGTCTGGGCCTCAATAGGTTGATATACAATGTTACTGTGTGTTATTCTGACCTCATCAGTCTGGGCCTCAATAGGTTGATATACAATGTTACTGTGTGTTATTCTGACCTCATCAGACTGGGCCTCAATAGGCTGATATATGACCTCATCAGACTGGGCCTCAATAGGCTGATATCTGACCTCATCAGACTGGGCCTCAATAGGCTGATATACAATGTGTTCCTCTCTTCCAGTATTGGTCTTAACTGTGCCTTAGGAGCCACTGAGATGAGGCCTTTTATTCAGGCTATTGGGAAATGCACCACGGCTCATGTCTTGTGCTACCCCAATGCAGGTAACCAGCACCCATCGGCACCCACTCACCCGGCAACTTAGCATCTAGCTAGCTCACCTTTTCTCTGTGTGTTCACAACCAATGATCTGCCGTTTTCACACCCTCTGCTCGTTTCAGGTCTCCCCAATACGTTCGGTGGATACGATGAGACCCCGGAGTTGACAGCCTCACATTTAAAGGTCAACTTATTGATTTATAGCTGGTCTACCCAATGAATGATCTATTGATTTGATTCAGCCAAATTAATAAATATCATACCCCTCCAAAATGCTAACCTCCCCTGTTAATTGTAATGGAGAGAGGTTAGCATGTTTTAGGGGCTATGATATAAAATGCTAACCTCCCCTGTTATTGTAATGGAGAGAGGTTAGCATGTTTTAGGGGCTATGATATAAAATGCTAACCTCCCCTGTTATTGTAATGGTGAGAGGTTAGCATGTTTTAGGGGCTATGATATAAAATGCTAACCTCCCCTGTTATTGTAATGGAGAGAGGTTAGCATGTTTTAGGGGCTATGATATAAAATGCTAACCTCCCCTGTTATTGTAATGGAGAGAGGTTAGCATGTTTTAGGGCTATGATATAAAATGCTAACCTCCCCTGTTATTGTAATGGAGAGAGGTTAGCATGTTTTAGGGGCTATGATATAAAATGCTAACCTCCCCTGTTATTGTAATGGAGAGAGGTTAGCATGTTTTAGGGGCTATGATATAAAATGCTAACCTCCCCTGTTATTGTAATGGAGAGAGGTTAGCATGTTTTAGGGGCTATGATATAAAATGCTAACCTCCCCTGTTATTGTAATGGAGAGAGGTTAGCATGTTTTAGGGGCTATGATATAAAATGCTAACCTCCCCTGTTATTGTAATGGTGAGAGGTTAGCATGTATTAGGGGCTATGATATAAAATGCTAACCTCCCCTGTTATTGTAATGGAGAGAGGTTAGCATGTTTTAGGGGCTATGATATAAAATGCTAACCTCCCCTGTTATTGTAATGGAGAGAGGTTAGCATGTTTTAGGGGCTATGATATAAAATGCTAACCTCCCCTGTTATTGTAATGGTGAGAGGTTAGCATGTTTTAGGGGCTATGATATAAAATGCTAACCTCCCCTGTTATTGTAATAGGGAGAGGTTAGCATGTTTTAGGGGCTATGATATAAAATGCTAACCTCCCCTGTTATTGTAATGGAGAGAGGTTAGCATGTTTTAGGGGCTATGATATAAAATGCTAACCTCCCCTGTTATTGTAATGGAGAGAGGTTAGCATGTTTTAGGGGCTATGATATAAAATGCTAACCTCCCCTGTTATTGTAATGGTGAGAGGTTAGCATGTATTAGGGGCTATGATATAAAATGCTAACCTCCCCTGTTATTGTAATGGAGAGAGGTTAGCATGTTTTAGGGGCTATGATATAAAATGCTAACCTCCCCTGTTATTGTAATGGAGAGAGGTTAGCATGTTTTAGGGGCTATGATATAAAATGCTAACCTCCCCTGTTATTGTAATGGTGAGAGGTTAGCATGTTTTAGGGGCTATGATATAAAATGCTAACCTCCCCTGTTATTGTAATGGAGAGAGGTTAGCATGTTTTAGGGGCTATGATATAAAATGCTAACCTCCCCTGTTATTGTAATGGAGAGAGGTTAGCATGTTTTAGGGGCTATGATATAAAATGCTAACCTCCCCTGTTATTGTAATGGTGAGAGGTTAGCATGTTTTAGGGGCTATGATATAAAATGCTAACCTCCCCTGTTATTGTAATGGAGAGAGGTTAGCATGTTTTAGGGGCTATGATATAAAATGCTAACCTCCCCTGTTATTGTAATGGAGAGAGGTTAGCATGTTTTAGGGCTATGATATAAAATGCTAACCTCCCCTGTTATTGTAATGGAGAGAGGTTAGCATGTTTTAGGGGCTATGATATAAAATGCTAACCTCCCCTGTTATTGTAATGGAGAGAGGTTAGCATGTTTTAGGGGCTATGATATAAAATGCTAACCTCCCCTGTTATTGTAATGGAGAGAGGTTAGCATGTTTTAGGGGCTATGATATAAAATGCTAACCTCCCCTGTTATTGTAATGGAGAGAGGTTAGCATGTTTTAGGGGCTATGATATAAAATGCTAACCTCCCCTGTTATTGTAATGGTGAGAGGTTAGCATGTATTAGGGGCTATGATATAAAATGCTAACCTCCCCTGTTATTGTAATGGAGAGAGGTTAGCATGTTTTAGGGGCTATGATATAAAATGCTAACCTCCCCTGTTATTGTAATGGAGAGAGGTTAGCATGTTTTAGGGGCTATGATATAAAATGCTAACCTCCCCTGTTATTGTAATGGTGAGAGGTTAGCATGTTTTAGGGGCTATGATATAAAATGCTAACCTCCCCTGTTATTGTAATAGGGAGAGGTTAGCATGTTTTAGGGGCTATGATATAAAATGCTAACCTCCCCTGTTATTGTAATGGAGAGAGGTTAGCATGTTTTAGGGGCTATGATATAAAATGCTAACCTCCCCTGTTATTGTAATGGAGAGAGGTTAGCATGTTTTAGGGGCTATGATATAAAATGCTAACCTCCCCTGTTATTGTAATGGTGAGAGGTTAGCATGTATTAGGGGCTATGATATAAAATGCTAACCTCCCCTGTTATTGTAATGGAGAGAGGTTAGCATGTTTTAGGGGCTATGATATAAAATGCTAACCTCCCCTGTTATTGTAATGGAGAGAGGTTAGCATGTTTTAGGGGCTATGATATAAAATGCTAACCTCCCCTGTTATTGTAATGGTGAGAGGTTAGCATGTTTTAGGGGCTATGATATAAAATGCTAACCTCCCCTGTTATTGTAATGGAGAGAGGTTAGCATGTTTTAGGGGCTATGATATAAAATGCTAACCTCCCCTGTTATTGTAATGGAGAGAGGTTAGCATGTTTTAGGGGCTATGATATAAAATGCTAACCTCCCCTGTTATTGTAATGGTGAGAGGTTAGCATGTTTTAGGGGCTATGATATAAAATGCTAACCTCCCCTGTTATTGTAATGGTGAGAGGTTAGCATGTTTTAGGGGCTATGATATAAAATGCTAACCTCCCCTGTTATTGTAATGGTGAGAGGTTAGCATGTTTTAGGGGCTATGATGTGTGATCTGTAACTTTCTCAAGCATTATTATTCAGGATTCATTCAGGATTATCCGTAACCACGGTAGCGTCCACATTCATGTAGAAATGTTACGAAACATATTCTATTCTCATTTTCACAATTAAAGTGACTCCAAAATGACACAATACATGATTTACCATTAGTTTCTATTGGACAACCACAACAAACAGCCAATACATCCCACACGTTTATAGAGTCACAAGTGTGATGTAATGGTTGTGTGCCTGGTATATGGGACCAAATACTAAACGCTTGGCTACTTTAATACACAGTGGATGTGTCCCAATACTTTGGGTCCCCTAAAATGGGGGGGGGGGGGCTGTGTACAAAAAGGGCTGTAATTTCTAAACGGTTCACCCGATATGGATGAAAATACCCTCAAATTAAAGCTGACAGTCTGACCTTTAACCTCATAGTCATTGTATCATTACAGTTTCTATACACACTGACTGACTCTCTTATTTGTGTAGGACTTTGCTACAGATGGTCTGGTGAATCTGGTTGGTGGATGCTGTGGAACGACTCCTGCACACATCAGGTGACCTGTCGTCTGCTCTGTCCTCTGACACTAGCTACATAGAACGGATATACTGTCTATACTGCTGTCTATAGATATAGGACTGATATACTGTCTATACTGCTGTCTATAGATATAGGACTGATATACTGTCTATACTGCTGTCTATAGATATAGGACTGATATACTGTCTATACTACTGTCTATAGATATAGGACTGATATACTGTCTATAGATATAGGACTGATATACTGTCTATACTACTGTCTATAGATATAGGACTGATATACTGTCTATACTGCTGTCTATAGATATAGGACTGATATACTGTCTATAGATATAGGACTGATATATTGTCTATAGATATAGGACTGATATACTGTCTATACTGCTGTCTATAGATATAGGACTGATATACTGTCTATAGATATAGGACTGATATACTGTCTATACTACTGTCTATAGATATAGGACTGATATACTGTCTATACTGCTGTCTATAGATATAGGACTGATATATTGTCTATAGATATAGGACTGATATACTGTCTATAGATATAGGACTGATATATTGTCTATAGATATAGGACTGATATATTGTCTATAGATATAGGACTGATATATTGTCTATAGATATAGGACTGATATAGTGTCTATACTGCTGTCTATAGATATAGGACTGATATATTGTCTATAGATATAGGACTGATATATTGTCTATAGACACAGGACTGATATAGTGTCTATACTGCTGTCTATAGATATAGGACTGATATACTGTCTATAGATATAGGACTGATATACTGTCTATACTGCTGTCTATAGATATAGGACTGATATACTGTCTATACTACTGTCTATAGATATAGGACTGATATACTGTCTATAGATATAGGACTGATATACTGTCTATACTACTGTCTATAGATATAGGACTGATATACTGTCTATACTGCTGTCTATAGATATAGGACTGATATACTGTCTATAGATATAGGACTGATATATTGTCTATAGATATAGGACTGATATATTGTCTATAGATATAGGACTGATATATTGTCTATAGATATAGGACTGATATATTGTCTATAGATATAGGACTGATATATTGTCTATACTGCTGTCTATAGATATAGGACTGATATACTGTCTATACTGCTGTCTATAGATATAGGACTGATATACTGTCTATAGATATAGGACTGATATACTGTCTATACTACTGTCTATAGATATAGGACTGATATACTGTCTATACTGCTGTCTATAGATATAGGACTGATATATTGTCTATAGATATAGGACTGATATACTGTCTATAGATATAGGACTGATATATTGTCTATACTGCTGTCTGTAGATAATGGACTGATATATTGTCTATACTGCTGTCTGTAGATATAGGACTGATATACTGTCTATACTACTGTCTATAGATATAGGACTGATATAGTGTCTATACTGCTGTCTATAGATATAGGACTGATATATTGTCTATAGATATAGGACTGATATATTGTCTATAGATATAGGACTGATATATTGTCTATACTGCTGTCTAGATATAGGACTGATATATTGTCTATAGATATAGGACTGATATACTGTCTATAGATATAGGACTGATATACTGTCTATACTGCTGTCTGTAGATATAGGACTGATATATTGTCTATACTACTGTCTATAGATATAGGACTGATATATTGTCTATAGATATAGGACTGATATACTGTCTATACTGCTGTCTGTAGATATAGGACTGATATATTGTCTATACTACTGTCTATAGATATAGGACTGATATATTGTCTATAGACACAGGACTGATATAGTGTCTATACTGCTGTCTATAGATATAGGACTGATATATTGTCTATAGATATAGGACTGATATATTGTCTATAGATATAGGACTGATATATTGTCTATAGATATAGGACTGATATATTGTCTATAGATATAGGACTGATATATTGTCTATAGATATAGGACTGATATATTGTCTATAGATATAGACCTGATATATTGTCTATACTGCTGTCTATAGATATAGGACTGATATACTGTCTATACTGCTGTCTATAGATATAGGACTGATATATTGTCTATACTGCTGTCTATAGATATAGGACTGATATATTGTCTATAGATATAGGACTGATATATTGTCTATAGATATAGGACTGATATATTGTCTATAGATATAGGACTGATATATTGTCTATAGATATAGACCTGATATATTGTCTATAGATATAGGACTGATATATTGTCTATAGATAAATGATTGATATATTGTCTATACTGCTGTCTATAGATATAGGACTGATATATTGTCTATCGATATAGGACTGATATATTGTCTATACTGCTGTCTATAGATATAGGACTGATATATTGTCTATAGATATAGGACTGATATATTGTCTATAGATATAGACCTGATATATTGTCTATACTGCTGTCTAGATATAGGACTGATATATTGTCTATAGATATAGGACTGATATACTGTCTATAGATATAGGACTGATATACTGTCTATACTGCTGTCTGTAGATATAGGACTGATATATTGTCTATACTACTGTCTATAGATATAGGACTGATATATTGTCTATAGATATAGGACTGATATACTGTCTATACTGCTGTCTGTAGATATAGGACTGATATATTGTCTATACTACTGTCTATAGATATAGGACTGATATATTGTCTATAGACACAGGACTGATATAGTGTCTATACTGCTGTCTATAGATATAGGACTGATATATTGTCTATAGATATAGGACTGATATATTGTCTATAGATATAGGACTGATATATTGTCTATAGATATAGGACTGATATATTGTCTATAGATATAGGACTGATATATTGTCTATAGATATAGGACTGATATATTGTCTATAGATATAGACCTGATATATTGTCTATACTGCTGTCTATAGATATAGGACTGATATACTGTCTATACTGCTGTCTATAGATATAGGACTGATATATTGTCTATACTGCTGTCTATAGATATAGGACTGATATATTGTCTATAGATATAGGACTGATATATTGTCTATAGATATAGGACTGATATATTGTCTATAGATATAGGACTGATATATTGTCTATAGATATAGACCTGATATATTGTCTATAGATATAGGACTGATATATTGTCTATAGATAAATGATTGATATATTGTCTATACTGCTGTCTATAGATATAGGACTGATATATTGTCTATCGATATAGGACTGATATATTGTCTATACTGCTGTCTATAGATATAGGACTGATATATTGTCTATAGATATAGGACTGATATATTGTCTATAGATATAGACCTGATATATTGTCTATAGATATAGGACTGATATATTGTCTATAGATATAGACCTGATATATTGTCTATAGATATAGGACTGATATATTGTCTATACTGCTGTCTGTAGATATAGGACTGATATATTGTCTATACTGCTGTCTATAGATATAGACCTGATATATTGTCTATAGATATAGGACTGATATATTGTCTATACTGCTGTCTGTAGATATAGGACTGATATATTGTCTATACTGCTGTCTATAGATATAGACCTGATATATTGTCTATAGATATAGGACTGATATATTGTCTATAGATATAGACCTGATATATTGTCTATAGATATAGGACTGATATATTGTCTATAGATATAGGACTGATATATTGTGTATAGATATAGGACTGATAGATATGAAACTAATATACATCTCTCTCTCTGTGTTCAGGGCCATTGCTGAGAAAGTGAAGCACTGCCATCCCAGAGTGCCCCCTACTGACGTCTTTCAGGACTACATGCTACTCGCAGGTAGAACGACAAGTGTCTAGATGAGCTCTGTGTCCGTCCAGGCCGTTCCAGGGCTGGTATTTTATATAAAGCCTTGCAGAGTAGACGTGCTGATCTAGGATCAGTTCTGCCTTTTCTTTTTAATAGATAATAATGAATATAATGGTGTAGACCGGGAGGACCTGAATCTACAGTAGATCTGCTCTGAGATTTACCTTCTCAGTCACGGTAGCACTGATGAATTATCTCAGCAAACCACTGACGAGCTTTTCACCACAGCTTGAGCATGTTTTGTGCCACAGGTCTGGAGCCATTCAGGATCGGTCCGTACACTAATTTCGTCAACATCGGCGAGCGGTGCAATGTGGCTGGATCAAGGAAGTTCGCCAAGCTGATCATGTCGGGAAACTACGAGGTGAACCGTCTCTCCTTTTTATCCTCCTCGTGATACCACCCGAAATTAAAACTTTTTTGTGATTTAAATTTTTTAGTTAAGAGCAAATTCTTATTTTCAATGACGGCCTGGGAACAATGGGTTAACTGCCTGTTCAGGGGCAGAATGACTGATTTGTACCTTGTCAGCTCGGGGATTTGAACTTGCAACCTTCCGGTTACTAGTCCAACGGTCTAACCACTAGGCCCGGTCATTGTAGCTAGCAATATCTTATCTCCTACACCCATGTCTGGTGTACCAGGGCCATGTTCAGTAGGGCACACCGTATCAAAAACGATTTGAAACAAAAACTAAAAATCACTTATTGGACAAGTTCAGGTAGTTCCTCCCTGTTTCAGTCTTCTTGTGTTTGGTGCATATTGAACACAACCCTCTGACTGAACATGTTCTGTGTCCCTGTCTGTGAACCGGTCCCTGTCCCTGTCTGTGTCCCCGTCTGTGTCCCCGTCTGTGAACCGGTCCCTGTCCCTGTCTGTGTCCCGGTCTGTGTCCATGTTCTGTGTCCCCGTCTGTGAACCGGTCCCTGTCTGTGTCCCGGTCCCTGTCTGTGTCCCTGTCTGTGTCCCGGTCCCTGTCTGTGTCCCTGTCTGTGTCCCGGTCCCTGTCTGTGTCCCTGTCTGTGTCCCGGTCCCTGTCTGTGTCCCTGTCTGTGTCCCTGTCTGTGTCCCGGTCCCTGCCTGTCTCCAGGAGGCGTTGAGCATAGCTAAGACCCAGGTGGAGATGGGAGCCCAGGTGTTGGACATCAACATGGACGAGGGGATGTTGGAGGGTCCTGCCGCCATGGCCCGGTTCTGCTGTCTCATATCCTCCGAGCCTGACATCGCCAGGGTAGGAATCAACTGGACATTTCAAAAAGATAAGATACCTGCGTACTGTTGAATGCTTCCCGACGGTTAATCGTGTTTCTAAACCACTTTCTGTGATACTGTATCAGAGAGGTGATGTTACTATGTACTGAGCTACAGGAAGCTGAACCACGTTGTTGAAGTGCCTGGAGATGCAGGAAAACACTGTAAGAACAGAGTTCATCTATAGAAGAAGTCCTTTAGGCCTTTACTGAAGCTGAAGTTCACTTACCCAGCTCTCCTCGTTGTCCTCTTTATCCTCATCTCTCTCCTCCTCATTGTCCTCTTTATCCTCATCTCTCTCCTCTCCTAGGTACCTCTGTGTATAGACTCGTCTAACTTCCAGGTGTCCTCTCTCTCTCTCCTCTCCTAGGTACCTCTGTGTATAGACTCGTCTAACTTCCAGGTGTCCTCTCTCTCCTCTCTCTCTCCTCTCCTAGGTACCTCTGTGTATAGACTCGTCGAACTTCGAGGTGTCCTCTCTCTCTCCTCTCCTAGGTACCTCTGTGTATAGACTCGTCGAACTTCCAGGTGTCCTCTCTTTCCTCTCCTAGGTACCTCTGTGTATAGACTCGTCTAACTTCCAGGTGTCCTCTCTCTCCTCTCTCTCTCCTCTCCTAGGTACCTCTGTGTATAGACTCGTCTAACTTCCAGGTGTCCTCTCTCTCTCCTCGGTACCTCTGTGTATAGACTCGTCTAACTTCCAGGTGTCCTCTCTCTCTCCTCGGTACCTCTGTGTATAGACTCGTCTAACTTCCAGGTGTCCTCTCTCTCCTCTCCTAGGTACCTCTGTGTATAGACTCGTCGAACTTCGAGGTGATCAAGGCGGGGCTGAAGTGTTGTCAGGGGAAGTGTATCGTGAACAGCATCAGTCTGAAGGAAGGAGAAGAGGAGTTTCTCCAGAGGGCTACGACTGTCAGACGCTACGGGGCTGCCGTGGTGGTTATGGCCTTCGACGAGGAGGGTCAGGTGAGACTGTCAGACGCTACGGAGCTGCCGTGGTGGTTATGGCCTTCGACGAGGAGGGTCAGGTGAGACTGTCAGACGCTACGGGGCTGCCGTGGTGGTTATGGCCTTCGACGAGGAGGGTCAGGTGAGACTGTCAGACGCTGCGGGGCTGCCGTGGTTGTTATGGCCTTCGACGAGGAGGGTCAGGTGAGACTCATGTAACAGTACTCGTCTTGCGTTGTGTACAATCAGTCATCGACACGGAACTCCAACATGTAGCACCAGTCATGTAGCTTTATTCTGATAAGAACGACACAAAATTGCACGTCATGCAATGCACGTCTCACCATCCAACTCTGCACTCACGCACTGTACAAACTATATGAACCCCCCAACCCCACCAGACACAGTAAGTTGCTAGCTAGTATTAGCTGTAATTCTCTACAACTAAATGCTTAACAAATATTCTCCAAAAACCACTGCATCTTATGTGTGATGTTCGAATAACATTTACAAACAATTTCATATAAATTGTACATTTAAATCCTCACTTGGGAGTATAAAAATCACTTTTGATGTACAGTGCTTTGCAACCAACAATTACCGCTGGTTTGGTGCTTGTTCACTGGGACGATTCTAACTGGAACATCCCCCCTCGTAAGCAAGCTACGCAAACCAGCCAATAAGATGCCATGTTGAGTAGGTGAAGGCAAGACAAACTCAAACCAAAAACCCATTGGCTTAACAATAAAGTGGCAAGGGGAATCACCAATATAACCCTGTTACACTCAGACGCTACGGGGCTGCCGTGGTTGTTATGGCCTTCGACGAGGAGGGTCAGGTGAGACTCAGACGCTACGGGGCTGCCGTGGTTGTTATGGCCTTCGACGAGGAGGGTCAGGTGAGACTCAGACGCTACGGGGCTGCCGTGGTGGTTATGGCCTTCGACGAGGAGGGTCAGGTGAGACTGTCAGACGCTACGGGGCTGCCGTGGTTGTTATGGCCTTCGACGAGGAGGGTCAGGTGAGACTGTCAGACGCTACGGGGCTGCCGTGGTTGTTATGGCCTTCGACGAGGAGGGTCAGGTGAGACTCAGACGCTACGGGGCTGCCGTGGTGGTTATGGCCTTCGACGAGGAGGGTCAGGTGAGACTCAGACGCTACGGGGCTGCCGTGGTTGTTATGGCCTTCGACGAGGAGGGTCAGGTGAGACTCAGACGCTACGGGGCTGCCGTGGTGGTTATGGCCTTCGACGAGGAGGGTCAGGTGAGACTGTCAGACGCTACGGGGCTGCCGTGGTTGTTATGGCCTTCGACGAGGAGGGTCAGGTGAGACTGAGACGCTACGGGGCTGCCGTGGTTGTTATGGCCTTCGACGAGGAGGGTCAGGTGAGACTCAGACGCTACGGGGCTGCCGTGGTTGTTATGGCCTTCGACGAGGAGGGTCAGGTGAGACTGTCAGACGCTACGGGGCTGCCGTGGTTGTTATGGCCTTCGACGAGGAGGGTCAGGTGAGACTCAGACGCTACGGGGCTGCCGTGGTTGTTATGGCCTTCGACGAGGAGGGTCAGGTGAGACTCAGACGCTACGGGGCTGCCGTGGTGGTTATGGCCTTCGACGAGGAGGGTCAGGTGAGACTGTCAGACGCTACGGGGCTGCCGTGGTTGTTATGGCCTTCGACGAGGAGGGTCAGGTGAGACTGAGACGCTACGGGGCTGCCGTGGTTGTTATGGCCTTCGACGAGGAGGGTCAGGTGAGACTCAGACGCTACGGGGCTGCCGTGGTGGTTATGGCCTTCGACGAGGAGGGTCAGGTGAGACTGTCAGACGCTACGGGGCCCCCGTGGTGGTTATGGCCTTCGACGAGGAGGGTCAGGTGAGACTGTCAGACGCTGCGGGGCCCCCGTGGTTGTTATGGCCTTCGACGAGGAGGGTCAGGTGAGACTGTCAGACGCTACGGGGCTGCCGTGGTTGTTATGGCCTTCGACGAGGAGGGTCAGGTGAGACTCAGACGCTACGGGGCTGCCGTGGTTGTTATGGCCTTCGACGAGGAGGGTCAGGTGAGACTCAGACGCTACGGGGCTGCCGTGGTTGTTATGGCCTTCGACGAGGAGGGTCAGGTGAGACTCAGACGCTACGGGGCTGCCGTGGTGGTTATGGCCTTCGACGAGGAGGGTCAGGTGAGACTGTCAGACGCTACGGGGCTGCCGTGGTTGTTATGGCCTTCGACGAGGAGGGTCAGGTGAGACTGAGACGCTACGGGGCTGCCGTGGTTGTTATGGCCTTCGACGAGGAGGGTCAGGTGAGACTCAGACGCTACGGGGCTGCCGTGGTTGTTATGGCCTTCGACGAGGAGGGTCAGGTGAGACTGTCAGACGCTACGGGGCTGCCGTGGTTGTTATGGCCTTCGACGAGGAGGGTCAGGTGAGACTCAGACGCTACGGGGCTGCCGTGGTTGTTATGGCCTTCGACGAGGAGGGTCAGGTGAGACTCAGACGCTACGGGGCTGCCGTGGTGGTTATGGCCTTCGACGAGGAGGGTCAGGTGAGACTGTCAGACGCTACGGGGCTGCCGTGGTTGTTATGGCCTTCGACGAGGAGGGTCAGGTGAGACTGAGACGCTACGGGGCTGCCGTGGTTGTTATGGCCTTCGACGAGGAGGGTCAGGTGAGACTCAGACGCTACGGGGCTGCCGTGGTGGTTATGGCCTTCGACGAGGAGGGTCAGGTGAGACTGTCAGACGCTACGGGGCCCCCGTGGTGGTTATGGCCTTCGACGAGGAGGGTCAGGTGAGACTGTCAGACGCTGCGGGGCTGCCGTGGTGGTTATGGCCTTCGACGAGGAGGGTCAGGTGAGACTGTCAGACGCTGCGGGGCTGCCGTGGTGGTTATGGCCTTCGACGAGGAGGGTCAGGTGAGACTGTCAGACGCTACGGGGCTGCCGTGGTTGTTATGGCCTTCGACGAGGAGGGTCAGGTGAGACTCAGACGCTACGGGGCTGCCGTGGTTGTTATGGCCTTCGACGAGGAGGGTCAGGTGAGACTCAGACGCTACGGGGCTGCCGTGGTGGTTATGGCCTTCGACGAGGAGGGTCAGGTGAGACTGTCAGACGCTACGGGGCTGCCGTGGTTGTTATGGCCTTCGACGAGGAGGGTCAGGTGAGACTGAGACGCTACGGGGCTGCCGTGGTTGTTATGGCCTTCGACGAGGAGGGTCAGGTGAGACTGTCAGATGCTACGGGGCTGCCGTGGTGGTTATGGCCTTCGACGAGGAGGGTCAGGTGAGACTGTCAGACGCTACGGGGCTGCCGTGGTGGTTATGGCCTTCGACGAGGAGTGTCAGGTGAGACTGTCAGACGCTACGGGGCTGCCGTGGTGGTTATGGCCTTCGACGAGGAGGGTCAGGTGAGACTGTCAGACGCTACGGGGCTGCCGTGGTGGTTATGGCCTTCGACGAGGAGGGTCAGGTGAGACTGTCAGACGCTGCGGGGCTGCCGTGGTTGTTATGGCCTTCGACGAGGAGGGTCAGGTGAGACTCAGACGCTACGGGGCTGCCGTGGTGGTTATGGCCTTCGACGAGGAGGGTCAGGTGAGACTGTCAGACGCTACGGGGCCCCCGTGGTGGTTATGGCCTTCGACGAGGAGGGTCAGGTGAGACTGTCAGACGCTGCGGGGCTGCCGTGGTGGTTATGGCCTTCGACGAGGAGGGTCAGGTGAGACTGTCAGACGCTGCGGGGCTGCCGTGGTGGTTATGGCCTTCGACGAGGAGGGTCAGGTGAGACTGTCAGACGCTACGGGGCTGCCGTGGTTGTTATGGCCTTCGACGAGGAGGGTCAGGTGAGACTCAGACGCTACGGGGCTGCCGTGGTTGTTATGGCCTTCGACGAGGAGGGTCAGGTGAGACTCAGACGCTACGGGGCTGCCGTGGTGGTTATGGCCTTCGACGAGGAGGGTCAGGTGAGACTGTCAGACGCTACGGGGCTGCCGTGGTTGTTATGGCCTTCGACGAGGAGGGTCAGGTGAGACTGAGACGCTACGGGGCTGCCGTGGTTGTTATGGCCTTCGACGAGGAGGATCAGGTGAGACTGTCAGATGCTACGGGGCTGCCGTGGTGGTTATGGCCTTCGACGAGGAGGGTCAGGTGAGACTGTCAGACGCTACGGGGCTGCCGTGGTGGTTATGGCCTTCGACGAGGAGTGTCAGGTGAGACTGTCAGACGCTACGGGGCTGCCGTGGTGGTTATGGCCTTCGACGAGGAGGGTCAGGTGAGACTGTCAGACGCTACGGGGCTGCCGTGGTGGTTATGGCCTTCGACGAGGAGGGTCAGGTGAGACTGTCAGACGCTACGGGGCTGCCGTGGTGGTTATGGCCTTCGACGAGGAGGGTCAGGTGAGACTGTCAGACGCTGCGGTGCTGCCGTGGTTGTTATGGCCTTCGACGAGGAGGGTCAGGTGAGACTCAGACGCTACGGGGCTGCCGTGGTTGTTATGGCCTTCGACGAGGAGGGTCAGGTGAGACTGAGACGCTACGGGGCTGCCGTGGTTGTTATGGCCTTCGACGAGGAGGGTCAGGTGAGACTCAGACGCTACGGGGCTGCCGTGGTGGTTATGGCCTTCGACGAGGAGGGTCAGGTGAGACTGTCAGACGCTACGGGGCTGCCGTGGTGGTTATGGCCTTCGACGAGGAGGGTCAGGTGAGACTGTCAGACGCTACGGGGCTGCCGTGGTGGTTATGGCCTTCGACGAGGAGGGTCAGGTGAGACTGTCAGACGCTACGGGGCTGCCGTGGTGGTTATGGCCTTTGACGAGGAGGGTCAGGTGAGACTGTCAGACGCTACAGGGCCCCCGTGGTGGTTATGGCCTTCGACGAGGAGGGTCAGGTGAGACTGTCAGACGCTACGGGGCCCCCGTGGTGGTTATGGCCTTCTACGAGGAGGGTCAGGTGAGACTGTCAGACGCTACGGGGCCCCCGTGGTGGTTATGGCCTTCGACGAGGAGGGTCAGGTGAGACTGTCAGCTGGAAAGGAGAGAGGAATATGCAGTGGAAACAAACAGTATGTGAACCCTTCGGAAATACCTGGATTTATGTGTAAATTGGTCATCAAATTTGATCTGATCACAACAATAGACAAACACAGTGTGCTTAAATTAATAACACACTAATTATTGTATTTTTCTCGTCTATATTGAATACATAATTTAAACATTCACAGTGTAGGTTGGGAAAAGTATGTGAACCCCCGAGGCTAATGACTTTTCCAAAAGCTAATTGGAGTCAGGAGTCAGCTAACCTGGAGTCCAATCAATGAGATGAGATTGGAGACGTTGGTTCCTTGTCCTATAAAAAACACTCACAATGTTAGTTTGCTGTCCACAAGAAGCATTGCCTGATGTGAACCAGGCCTCGAACAGAAGAGATCTCAGAAGACCTAAGGTGATTAATTGTTGACTTGCATAAAGCTGGAAAGGGTTACAAAAGTATCTCTAAAAGCCTTGACGTTCATCAGTCCACTAAGACAAATCGTCTATAAATGGAGAAAGTTCAGCACTGTTGCTACTCTCCCTAGGAGTGGCTGCCCTGCAAAGATGACTGCAAGAGCACAGGAGCAGAATGCTCAATGAGGTTAAGAAGAATCCTAGAGTGTCAGCTAAAGACTTACAGAAATCTCTGGAACATGCTAACATCTCTGTTGATGAGTAAAACACGAAACAAGAATGGTGTTCATGGGAGGACACCACAGAAGAAGACACTGCTGTCCAAAAAAAACATTGCTGCACGTCTGATGTTTGCTGAAGAGCACCTGGATGTTCCACAGCGCTACTGGCAGAATATTCTGTGGACAGATGGAACTACAGATGAGTCATTTGGAAGGAGCACACATGGGGGAGAAAAAAAGTCACAGCACACCAACATCAACCTCATCCCAACTGTAAAGTTTGGTGGAGGGAGCACTATGGTTTGGGGCTGCTTTGCTGCCTCAGGGCCTGGACTGCTTGCTATCATCAACGGAGAAATGAATTCCCAAGTTTATTATGACATTTTGCAGGAGAATGTTAGGCTATCTGTCTGCCAATTGAAGCTCAACAGAAGTTGGGTGATGCAACAGGACAACGACCCAAAACACAGAAATAAATCAACAACAGAAGACAAATACGCCTTCTGGAGTGGCCCAGTCAAGAGTCCTGACCTCAACCCGATTTGAGATGCTGTGGCAGGACCTCGAGAGCAGTTCACACCAGACATCCCAAGAATATTGCAGACCTGAAACAGTTTTGTAAAGAGCAATGGTCCAAAATTCCTCCTGACCGTTGTGCCGGTCAGAGAAAACGTTTAGTTGAGGTTATTGCTGCCAAAGGAGGGTCAACCAGTTATTAAATCCAAGGGTTCACATACTTTTCCCACCCTGCACTGTGAATGTTTACACGGTGTGTTCAATAAAGACATGAAAACATATAATTGTTTGTGTGTTATTAGTTTAAGCAGAGTGTGACAGAGGGGAGGAAGGCTGGGGAGCAGAGTGTGACAGAGAGGAGGAAGGCTGGGGAGCAGACTGTGACAGAGAGGAGGAAGGCTGGGGAGCAGAGTGTGACAGAGAGGAGGAAGGCTGGGGAGCAGAGTGTGACAGAGAGGAGGAAGGCTGGGGAGCAGAGTGTGACAGAGAGGAGGAAGGCTGGGGAGCAGAGTGTGACAGAGAGGAGGAAGGCTGGGGAGCAGAGTGTGACAGAGAGGAGGAAGGCTGGGGAGCAGAGTGTGACAGAGAGGAGGAAGGCTGGGGAGCAGAGTGTGACAGAGAGGAGGAAGGCTGGGGAGCAGACTGTGACAGAGAGGAGGAAGGCTGGGGAGCAGAGTGTGACAGAGAGGAGGAAGGCTGGGGAGCAGACTGTGTTTGTCTATTATTGTGACCTAGATGAAGATCAGATCAAATTAATTTATGCAGAAATCCAGGTATTTCCGAAGGGTTCACATACTGTTTGTTGCCCCTGTACATTCCTAGAGGGGGGGGGGGGGGGGGGCAGGATGTAAGTGGTAGGTGGGGTGGGGTTCCATCCTGTGCTGCTGTGGGTTATGGGTGCTTGGCAGACTGCAACACTTCTCCTACGACAGGGGTTTGGATCCCGTTACCTCATGGATTAAAGACCGGGAAACAACCAAGGCCTTGAAACAGCCTGTCTTCTCTGGTTTCCTACAGGCTACCGAGACAGAGCGCAAGGTCGACATCTGCAGCAGAGCCTATCGCCTCCTGGTAACTCAAGTGGGCTTTGACCCCAACGACATCATCTTTGACCCCAACATCCTGACCATCGGCACGGGCATGGAGGAACACAGCGAGTACGCCATCAACTTCATCAGAGCCACCAGGCTCATTAAGGTCAGTTGAGACCCGTGTCGTGTTTCTGCTAAACTCGGTCACTAACACTACTTCCTGTTGTCACGCTCCGGGGATTTCTCTGGGACTGTGTCGTCTTTCTGCTAAACTCGGTCACTAACACTACTTCCTGTTGTCATGCTCCGGGGATTTCTCTGGGACTGTCGTCTTTCTGTATCCACACCAGTGGTGATGTTACAGCACCCAGCCCTCCAGGGTCTTCTGGGAAAGGAGATTACATCTCACCTCAGGGGGATTTCAAACAACGCGAATGGCAGTGTGGGCTTCCAGGCTGTACTGTTAATGACCCATACTGTGTTTTCTGTAGTCGTTACCTGGGGTCAGGATCAGTGGAGGCCTTGTTAATGACCCATACTGTGTTTTCCGTAGGAGTCGTTACCTGGGGTCAGGATCAACCTGACCTTTTAACAGTGTATATAATATTGATATATATTCTGTACAGGAGTTGTTGCCTGGGGCCAGGATCAGTGGAGGCCTGTCCAACCTGTCCTTCTCCTTCAGAGGCATGGAGGTCATCAGAGAGGCCATGCATGGAGCCTTCCTCTACCACGCTATCAAGGTAGGTGGAGCCTTCCTCTACCTCGCTATCAAGGTAGGTTAAACCTTCCTCTACCTCGCCATCAAGGTAGAATGAACCTTCCTAAACTGCGCCGTCAAGGTAGGTTGAACGTTAGCTAGCGGCCCTACTACGTTAGCCAGTGGCTATTGACATCTAGCCAGCTAGCGGCCCTACGACGTTAGCCAGTGGCTATCGACATCTAGCTAGCTACCGGCCCTACTACGTTAGCCAGTGGCTATCGACATCTAGCCAGCTACCGGCCCTAATACGTTAGCCAGTGGCTATCGACATCTAGCCAGCTAGCGGCCCTACTACGTTAGCCAGTGGCTATCGACATCTAGCCAGCTAGCGGCCCTACTACGTTAGCCAGTGGCTATCGACATCTAGCCAGCTAGCGGCCCTACTACGTTAGCCAGTGGCTATCGACATCTAGCCAGCTAGTGGCCCTACTACGTTAGCCAGTGGCTATCGACATCTAGCCAGCTAGCGGCCCTACTACGTTAGCCAGTGACTATCGACAGCTAGCGGCCCTACTACGTTAGCCAGTGGCTATCGACATCTAGCCAGCTAGCGGCCCTACGACGTTAGCCAGTGGCTATCGACAGCTAGCCAGCTAGCGGCCCAACTACGTTAGCCAGTGGCTATCGACAGCTAGCGGCCCTACTTTGTTAGCCAGTGGCTATCGACATCTAGCCAGCTAGCGGCCCTACGACGTTAGCCAGTGGCTATCGACATCTAGCTAGCTACCGGCCCTACTACGTTAGCCAGTGGCTATCGACATCTAGCCAGCTACCGGTCTTAATACGTTAGCCAGTGGCTATCGACATCTAGCCAGCTAGCGGCCCTACTACGTTAGCCAGTGGCTATCGACATCTAGCCAGCTAGCGGCCCTACTACGTTAGCTAGTGGCTATCGACATCTAGCCAGCTAGCGGCCCTACTACGTTAGCCAGTGGCTATCGACATCTAGCCAGCTAGCGGCCCTAATACGTTAGCCAGTGGCTATCGACGTCTAGCCAGCTAGCGGCCCTACTACGTTAGCCAGTGGCTATCGACGTCTAGCCAGCTAGCGGCCCTAATACGTTAGCCAGTGGCTATCGACGTCTAGCCAGCTAGCGGCCCTACTACGTTAGCCAGTGGCTATCGACGTCTAGCCAGCTAGCGGCCCTACTACGTTAGCCAGTGGCTATCGACGTCTAGCCAGCTACCGGTCTTAATACGTTAGCCAGTGGCTATCGACATCTAGCCAGCTAGCGGCCCTACTACGTTAGCCAGTGGCTATCGACATCTAGCCAGCTAGCGGCCCTACTACGTTAGCCAGTGGCTATCGACATCTAGCCAGCTAGCGGCCCTACTACGTTAGCCAGTGGCTATCGACGTCTAGCCAGCTAGCGGCCCTACTACGTTAGCCAGTGGCTATCGACGTCTAGCCAGCTACCGGTCTTAATACGTTAGCCAGTGGCTATCGACATCTAGCCAGCTAGCGGCCCTACTACGTTAGCCAGTGGCTATCGACATCTAGCCAGCTAGCGGCCCTACTACGTTAGCCAGTGGCTATCGACATCTAGCCAGCTAGCGGCCCTACTACGTTAGCCAGTGGCTATCGACATCTAGCCAGCTAGCGGCCCTAATACGTTAGCCAGTGGCTATCGACGTCTAGCCAGCTAGCGGCCCTACTACGTTAGCCAGTGGCTATCGACGTCTAGCCAGCTAGCGGCCCTACTACGTTAGCCAGTGGCTATCGACATCTAGCCAGCTAGCGGCCCTAATACGTTAGCCAGTGGCTATCGACGTCTAGCCAGCTAGCGGCCCTACTACGTTAGCCAGTGGCTATCGACGTCTAGCCAGCTAGCGGCCCTAATACGTTAGCCAGTGGCTATCGACGTCTAGCCAGCTAGCGGCCCTACTACGTTAGCCAGTGGCTATCGACATCTAGCCAGTTAGCGGCCCTACTACGTTAGCCAGTGGCTATCGACATCTAGCCAGCTAGCGGCCCTACTACGTTAGCCAGTGGCTATCGACATCTAGCCAGCTAGCGGCCCTACTACGTTAGCCAGTGGCTATCGACATCTAGCCAGCTAGCGGCCCTAATACGTTAGCCAGTGGCTATCGACGTCTAGCCAGCTAGCGGCCCTACTACGTTAGCCAGTGGCTATCGACGTCTAGCCAGCTAGCGGCCCTACTACGTTAGCCAGTGGCTATCGACAGCTAGCGGCCCTACTACGTTAGCCAGTGGCTATCGACATCTCGACAGCTAGCGGCCCTACTACGTTAGCCAGTGGCTATCGACATCTCGACAGCTAGCGGCCCTACTACGTTAGCCAGTGGCTATCGACATCTAGCCAGCTAGCGGCCCTACTACGTTAGCCAGTGGCTATCGACGTCTAGCCAGCTAGCGGCCCTACTACGTTAGCCAGTGGCTATCGACGTCTAGCCAGCTAGCGGCCCTAATACGTTAGCCAGTGGCTATCGACATCTAGCCAGCTAGCGGCCCTACTACGTTAGCCAGTGGCTATCGACATCTAGCCAGCTAGTGGCCCTACTACGTTAGCCAGTGGCTATCGACATCTAGCCAGCTAGCGGCCCTACTACGTTAGCCAGTGGCTATCGACATCTAGCCAGCTAGCGGCCCTACTACGTTAGCCAGTGGCTATCGACAGCTAGCGGCCCTACTACGTTAGCCAGTGGCTATCGACATCTAGCCAGCTAGCGGCCCTACGACGTTAGCCAGTGGCTATCGACAGCTAGCCAGCTAGCGGCCCAACTACGTTAGCCAGTGGCTATCGACAGCTAGCGGCCCTACTTTGTTAGCCAGTGGCTATCGACATCTAGCCAGCTAGCGGCCCTACGACGTTAGCCAGTGGCTATCGACATCTAGCTAGCTACCGGCCCTACTACGTTAGCCAGTGGCTATCGACATCTAGCCAGCTACCGGTCTTAATACGTTAGCCAGTGGCTATCGACATCTAGCCAGCTAGCGGCCCTACTACGTTAGCCAGTGGCTATCGACATCTAGCCAGCTAGCGGCCCTACTACGTTAGCTAGTGGCTATCGACATCTAGCCAGCTAGCGGCCCTACTACGTTAGCCAGTGGCTATCGACATCTAGCCAGCTAGCGGCCCTAATACGTTAGCCAGTGGCTATCGACGTCTAGCCAGCTAGCGGCCCTACTACGTTAGCCAGTGGCTATCGACGTCTAGCCAGCTAGCGGCCCTAATACGTTAGCCAGTGGCTATCGACGTCTAGCCAGCTAGCGGCCCTACTACGTTAGCCAGTGGCTATCGACGTCTAGCCAGCTAGCGGCCCTACTACGTTAGCCAGTGGCTATCGACGTCTAGCCAGCTACCGGTCTTAATACGTTAGCCAGTGGCTATCGACATCTAGCCAGCTAGCGGCCCTACTACGTTAGCCAGTGGCTATCGACATCTAGCCAGCTAGCGGCCCTACTACGTTAGCCAGTGGCTATCGACATCTAGCCAGCTAGCGGCCCTACTACGTTAGCCAGTGGCTATCGACGTCTAGCCAGCTAGCGGCCCTACTACGTTAGCCAGTGGCTATCGACGTCTAGCCAGCTACCGGTCTTAATACGTTAGCCAGTGGCTATCGACATCTAGCCAGCTAGCGGCCCTACTACGTTAGCCAGTGGCTATCGACATCTAGCCAGCTAGCGGCCCTACTACGTTAGCCAGTGGCTATCGACATCTAGCCAGCTAGCGGCCCTACTACGTTAGCCAGTGGCTATCGACATCTAGCCAGCTAGCGGCCCTAATACGTTAGCCAGTGGCTATCGACGTCTAGCCAGCTAGCGGCCCTACTACGTTAGCCAGTGGCTATCGACGTCTAGCCAGCTAGCGGCCCTACTACGTTAGCCAGTGGCTATCGACATCTAGCCAGCTAGCGGCCCTAATACGTTAGCCAGTGGCTATCGACGTCTAGCCAGCTAGCGGCCCTACTACGTTAGCCAGTGGCTATCGACGTCTAGCCAGCTAGCGGCCCTAATACGTTAGCCAGTGGCTATCGACGTCTAGCCAGCTAGCGGCCCTACTACGTTAGCCAGTGGCTATCGACATCTAGCCAGTTAGCGGCCCTACTACGTTAGCCAGTGGCTATCGACATCTAGCCAGCTAGCGGCCCTACTACGTTAGCCAGTGGCTATCGACATCTAGCCAGCTAGCGGCCCTACTACGTTAGCCAGTGGCTATCGACATCTAGCCAGCTAGCGGCCCTAATACGTTAGCCAGTGGCTATCGACGTCTAGCCAGCTAGCGGCCCTACTACGTTAGCCAGTGGCTATCGACGTCTAGCCAGCTAGCGGCCCTACTACGTTAGCCAGTGGCTATCGACAGCTAGCGGCCCTACTACGTTAGCCAGTGGCTATCGACATCTCGACAGCTAGCGGCCCTACTACGTTAGCCAGTGGCTATCGACATCTCGACAGCTAGCGGCCCTACTACGTTAGCCAGTGGCTATCGACATCTAGCCAGCTAGCGGCCCTACTACGTTAGCCAGTGGCTATCGACGTCTAGCCAGCTAGCGGCCCTACTACGTTAGCCAGTGGCTATCGACGTCTAGCCAGCTAGCGGCCCTAATACGTTAGCCAGTGGCTATCGACATCTAGCCAGCTAGCGGCCCTACTACGTTAGCCAGTGGCTATCGACATCTAGCCAGCTAGTGGCCCTACTACGTTAGCCAGTGGCTATCGACATCTAGCCAGCTAGCGGCCCTACTACGTTAGCCAGTGGCTATCGACATCTAGCCAGCTAGCGGCCCTACTACGTTAGCCAGTGGCTATCGACAGCTAGCGGCCCTACTACGCTAGCCAGTGGCTATCGACATCTAGCCAGCTAGCGGCCCTACTACGTTAGCCAGTGGCTATCGACATCTAGCCAGCTAGCGGCCCTACTACTATGTTAGCCAGTGGCTATCGACAGCTAGCGGCCCTACTACGTTAGCCAGTGGCTATCGACAGCTAGCGGCCCTACTACGTTAGCCAGTGGTTATCGACGTCTAGCCAGCTAGCGGCCCTACTACGTTATCCCTGCATGAGTAACCCTGTTGTCCTGCTGTCTCCTATAGGACGGTATGGACATGGGCATAGTGAACGCTGGCAGCCTGCCTGTCTATGATGATATCGACAAGGAGCTCCTGCTCATGTGTGAGAACCTTATCTGGAACAAAGACCCGGAGGCCACAGAGAAACTACTGCTGTACGCACAGGTATATGGTTTACACACTACAGTACATATCCTAGTATAACTTACTGTGCTTGTATACACAGGTATATGGTTTACACACTACAGTACATATCCTAGTATATCTTACTGTGCTTGTATACACCGGTACAGAGCCTTCGGGAAAGTATTCAGACCCCTGGACTTTTTCCACATTTTGTTACGTTACAGCCTTATTCTAAAATGGATTACATTGTTTTTCCCCCTCAGCAATCTACACACAATACACAGTAATGACATCACAATACCCCGTAATGACATCACAATACCCCATAATGACATCACAATACCCCATAATGACATCACAATACCCCATAATGACATCACACTATCCCATAATGACATCACAATACCCCATAATGACATCACACTATCCCATAATGAAAAGTAAAAATGTTTTTTTTTTAGAAATGTTGGCAATTTTGTTAAACAGCAATACCTTATTTACATAAGTATTCAGACCCTTTGCTTTGAGACTCTAAATTGAGTTCAGGTGCATCCTGTTTCCATTGATCATCCTTGAGATGTTTCTACAACTTGATTGGAGTCCACCTGTGGTAAATTCAATTGATTGGACATGATTTAGAAAGGCACACACCTGTCTATAAAACGTCCCACAGTTGACAGTGAATGTCAGAGCAAAAACCAAGCCATGAGGTCGAAGGAATTGTCTGTAGAGCTCCGAGACAGGATTGTATCGAGGCACAGATCTGGGGAAGGGTACCAAAACATTTCTGCAGCATTGAAGGTCCCCAAGAACACAGAAGTTTGAAACCACCAAGACACTGAAGGTCCCCAAGAACAGGGGCGTCATCATTCTTAAAAGGAAGCCGTTTGGAACCAACTTGGCCGCCCGGCCAAACTGAGCAATCGGGGGAGAAGGGCCTTGGTCAGGGAGGGGACCAAGAAACCGACAGAGCTCCAGAGTTCCTCTGTGGAGATGGGAGAACCTTCCAGAAGGACAACCATCCCTGTAGCACTCCACCAATCAGGCCTTTATGGTAGAGTGGCCAGATGGAAGCCACTCCTCAGTAAAAGGCACATGACAGCCCACTAGGAGTTTGCCAAAAGGCACCTAAAGACTCTCAGACCATGAGAAACAAGTGTCTCTGGTCTGATGAAACCAAGATTGAACTCTTTGGACTGAATGCCAAGCGTCACGTCTGGAGGAAACCTGGCACCATCCCTACAGTGAAGCATGGTGGTGGTAGCATCATACTGTGGGGATGTTTTTCAACAGCAGGGACTGGGAGACTAGTCAGGATCGAGGGAAATATGAAACGGAGCATATTCTGTATGAACAGGTGCATACTGGTCCACCTGGTCAACACAGTACATATTCTGCTGTATAAACAGGTACATACTGGTCCACCTGGTTAACACAGTACATATTCTGCTGTATAAACAGGTACATACTGGTCCACCTGGTTAACACAGTACATATTCTGTATAAACAGGTACATACTGGTCCACCTGGTTAACACAGTACATATTCTGCTGTATAAACAGGTACATACTGGTCCACCTGGTTAACACAGTACATATTCTGCTGTATAAACAGGTACATACTGGTCCACCTGGTTAACACAGTACATATTCTGCTGTATAAACAGGTACATACTGGTCCACCTGGTTAACACAGTACATATTCTGCTGTATAAACAGGTACATACTGGTCCACCTGGTTAACACAGTACATATTCTGCTGTATAAACAGGTACATACTGGTCCACCTGGTTAACACAGTACATATTCTGTATAAACAGGTACATACTGGTCCACCTGGTTAACACAGTACATATTCTGCTGTATAAACAGGTACATACTGGTCTACCTGGTTAACACAGTACATATTCTGCTGTATAAACAGGTACATACTGGTCCACCTGGTTAACACAGTACATATTCTGCTGTATAAACAGGTACATACTGGTCCACCTGGTTAACACAGTACATATTCTGCTGTATAAACAGGTACATACTGGTCCACCTGGTTAACACAGTACATGTCCTGTAACCCTGTGGCTGTATGTCTCTGCTCGCTGGGGTTACCTGATCCCTAGTACAGTGTACTAGATCCCCTCTGAAGACAATCCTGTCGTTTTCAGAGCTGTGCCAAAGGAGGGAAGAAGGTGGTCCAGACGGATGAGTGGCGAGAGGGAACAGTGGAGGAGAGGCTGGAGTATGGGCTCATCAAGGTTAGTATAGTATGGGCTCATCAAGGTTAGTATGGTATGGGCTCATCAAGGTTAGTATGGTATGGGCTCATCAAGGTTAGTATAGTATGGGCTCATCAAGGTTAGTAGGAGAGTGGCTATAGTATGGGCTCATCAAGGTTAGTATAGTATGGG
This sequence comes from Oncorhynchus kisutch, assembly GCF_002021735.2. Taxonomy (NCBI): domain Eukaryota; kingdom Metazoa; phylum Chordata; class Actinopteri; order Salmoniformes; family Salmonidae; genus Oncorhynchus; species Oncorhynchus kisutch. The sequence goes on from NW_022262758.1 coordinate 81,420, forward strand.
TTCATCAAGGTTAGTATAGTATGGGCTCATCAAGGTTAGTATAGTATGGGCTCATCAAGGTTAGTAGGAGAGTGGCTATAGTATGGGCTCATCAAGGTTAGTATAGTATGGGCTCATCAAGGTTAGTATAGTATGGGCTCATCAAGGTTAGTATGGTATGGGCTCATCAAGGTTAGTATAGTATGGGCTCATCAAGGTTAGTATAGTATGGGCTCATCAAGGTTAGTATAGTATGGGCTCATCAAGGTTAGTGGCATGCAGGTACCACGTTATTGTCCCTCTCTCTACTGATCATATACTGCAGGGACCAAGCTATTTTCAGGTATGTCTAGAAAAATGGTTCTGGTCAAAACTGTACAGATACATTTATGGTACAAATCTCTCTCTTTCTCCATCACAATTGCTATCAATATTCCTTCTCTGTCTCTCTCGCTCTTTCCAGGGTATAGATAAGTATGTGGTAGAGGACACAGAGGAGGCGAGGTCCCAGGCTGAGCTCTATCCGAGGCCCCTACACGTCATCGAGGGGCCTTTGATGAACGGCATGAAGGTGGTGGGAGACCTGTTTGGAGCTGGGAAGATGTTCCTACCTCAGGTGAGGGGGAAGATATGGAGGAGAGGAGAGGAGAGAGAGATCCTCAGGTAGGGGAGGAAGAGAGATCCTCAGGTAGGGGGGAAGAGAGATCCTCAGGTAGGGGGGGGGAGAGAGATCCTCAGGTAGGGGGGGGGAGAGAGATCCTCAGGTAGGGGGGGGGAGAGAGATCCTCAGGTAGGGGGGGGAAGAGAGATCCTCAGGTAGGGGGGGAAGAGAGATCCTCAGGTAGGGGGGGAAGAGAGATCCTCAGGTAGGGGGGGAAGAGAGATCCTCAGGTAGGGGGGGAAGAGAGATCCTCAGGTAGGGGGGGAAGAGAGATCCTCAGGTAGGGGGGGAAGAGAGATCCTCAGGTAGGGGGGGAAGAGAGATCCTCAGGTAGGGGGGGAAGAGAGATCCTCAGGTAGGGGGGGGAAGAGATATCCTCAGGTAGGGGGGGAAGAGAGAGATCCTCAGGTAGGGGGGGAAGAGAGAGATCCTCAGGTAGGGGGGGAAGAGAGAGATCCTCAGGTAGGGGGGGAAGAGAGATCCTCAGGTAGGGGGGAAGAGAGATCCTCAGGTAGGGGGGAAGAGATATCCTCAGGTAGGGGGGGAAGAGATATCCTCAGGTAGGGGGGGGAAGAGAGAGATCCTCAGGTAGGGGGGGAAGAGAGAGATCCTCAGGTAGGGGGGGAAGAGAGAGATCCTCAGGTAGGGGGGGGGAGATATCCTTAGGTAGGGGGGGGAGAGATATCCTCAGGTAGGGGGGGAAGAGAGATATCCTCAGGTAGGGGGGGAAGATATGGAGGAGAGGAGAGAGAGAGAGAGAGAGAGAGAGTGGGGGGCGAAGAGAGATCCTCAGGTAGGGGGGGGAAGAGAGAGATCCTCGGGTAGGGGGGGGAGAGAGATCCTCAGGTGGGGGGGGAAGAGAGAGATCCTCAGGTAGGGGGGGGGGGGAGATATCCTTAGGTAGGGGGGGGGGAGATATCCTCAGGTAGGGGGGGAAGAGATATCCTCAGGTAGGGGGGGAAGATATGGAGGAGAGGAGAGGAGAGAGAGATAGAGAGTGGGGGGAGAAGAGAGATCCTCAGGTAGGGGGGGAAGAGAGAGATCCTCAGGTAGGGGGGGAAGAGAGAGATCCTCAGGTAGGGGGGGAAGAGAGAGATCCTCAGGTAGGGGGGGAAGAGAGAGATCCTCAGGTGGGGGGGAAGAGAGAGATCCTCAGGTAGGGGGGGAAGAGATCAGGTAGGGGGGAAGAGATATCCTCAGGTAGGGGGGGAAGAGAGAGATCCTCAGGTAGGGGGGAAGAGATCAGGTAGGGGGGGAAGAGATATCCTCAGGTAGGGGGGGAAGAGAGAGATCCTCAGGTAGGGGGGAAGAGATATCCTCAGGTAGGGGGGGAAGAGATATCCTCAGGTAGGGGGGGAAGAGATATCCTCAGGTAGGGGGGGGGGAAGAGATATCCTCAGGTAGGGGGGGAAGAGATATCCTCAGGTAGGGGGGGGGGAAGAGATATCCTCAGGTAGGGGGGGGAAGAGATATCCTCAGGTAGGGAGGGGGAAGAGATATCCTCAGGTAGGGGGGGGTAGAGATATCCTCAGGTAGGGGGGGTAGAGATATCCTCAGGTAGGGGGGGGAAGAGATATCCTCAGGTAGGGAGGGGGAAGAGATATCCTCAGGTAGGGGGGGAAGAGATCACAGAGGAGATACTATAAGAGGTTTCTATTCTTCTCATGATCCGGTGTGTGTGCGTGCGCGCGCGTGTGTGTAACAGGTGATAAAATCAGCACGTGTGATGAAGAAGGCTGTCGCCCACCTGATCCCCTTCATGGAGAAGGAGAGAGAGGCCATGCTACTGGCATCAGGATCAGTAGAGGAGATTGTGAGTCTGTCTCTCTACCTGCCTTGTCCGTCTCTCTCTACAGTCTGTTTCTGTCTCCCCATCTCATCACATCTCTCCTCTACATTAATACCGAGGAGGTTTCTCATCGTCAACACGTTTAACATCATAGTGAAGGGACTGATTCATCACAGCTCTACAGTAATGATCTACACCCCCCCCCCCCTGTTAGGACCCCTACCAGGGCACCATAGTGTCACAGTGAAGGGACTGATTCATCACAGCTCTACAGTAATGATCTATACCCCCCCCCCCTGTTAGGACCCCTACCAGGGCACCATAGTGTCACAGTGAAGGGACTGATTCATCACAGCTCTACAGTAATGATCTATACCCCCCCCCTGTTAGGACCCCTACCAGGGCACCACAGTGAAGGGACTGATTCATCACAGCTCTACAGTAATGATCTATACCCCCCCTGTTAGGACCCCTACCAGGGCACCATAGTGTTGGCCACAGTGAAGGGAGACGTCCACGACATCGGAAAGAACATTGTAGGAGTGGTGCTGGGCTGCAACAACTTCAGGTAGGGGTGTGTTCTGTTCTGTTGTTCTGTTGTGTTCTCTGCAACAACTTCAGGTAGGGGCGTGTTCTGTTGTTGTATTTAGTTGTACATATTGTCCACATTGACTCTGTACCGGTACCCCCTGTATATAGCCTCCACATTGACTCTGTACCGGTACCCCCTGTATATAGCCTCCACATTGACTCTGTACCGGTACCCCCTGTATATAGCCTCCACATTGACTCTGTACCGGTACCCCCTGTATATAGCCTCCACATTGTCTCTGTACCGGTACCCCCTGTATATAGCCTCCACATTGACTCTGTACCGGTACCCCCTGTATATAGCCTCCACATTGACTCTGTACCGATACCCCCTGTATATAGCCTCCACATTGACTCTGTACCGCCTGTATATAGCCTCCACATTGACTCTGTACCAGTACCTCCTGTATATAGCCTCCACATTGACTCTGTACCGGTACCCCCTGTATATAGCCTCCACATTGACTCTGTACCGGTACCCCCTGTATATAGCCTCCACATTGACTCTGTACCGGTACCCCCTGTATATAGCCTCCACATTGACTCTGTACCGGTACCCCCTGTATATAGCCTCCACATTGACTCTGTACCGGTACCCCCTGTATAGATTCTCCACATTGACTCTGTACCGGTACCCCCTGTATATAGCCTCCACATTGACTCTGTACCAGTACCCCCTGTATAGATTCTCCACATTGACTCTGTACCGGTACCCCCTGTATATAGCCTCCACATTGACTCTGTACCGGTACCCCCTGTATATAGCCTCCACATTGACTCTGTACCGGTACCCCCAGTATATAGCCTCCACATTGACTCTGTACCGGTACCCCCTGTATATAGCCTCCACATTGACTCTGTACTGGTACCCCCTGTATATAGCCTCCACATTGACTCTGTACCGGTACCCCCTGTATATAGCCTCCACATTGACTCTGTACCGGTACCCCCTGTATATAGCCTCCACATTGACTCTGTACCGGTACCCCCTGTATATAGCCTCCACATTGACTCTGTACCGGTACCCCCTGTATATAGCCTCCACATTGACTCTGTACCGATACCCCCTGTATATAGCCTCCACATTGACTCTGTACCGGTACCCCCTGTATATAGCCTCCACATTGACTCTGTACCGTAATACCCTGTATATAGCCTCCACATTGACTCTGTACCGGTACCCCCTGTATATAGCCTCCACATTGACTCTGTACCGGTACCCCCTGTATATAGCCTCCACATTGACTCTGTACCGATACCCCCTGTATATAGCCTCCACATTGACTCTGTACCGGTACCCCCTGTATATAGCCTCCACATTGACTCTGTACCGGTACCTCCTGTATATAGCCTCCACATTGACTCTGTACCGGTACCCCCTGTATATAGCCTCCACATTGACTCTGTACCAGTACCCCCTGTATATAGCCTCCACATTGACTCTGTACCGGTACCCCCTGTATATAGCCTCACTATTGACTCTGTACCGGTACCCCCTGTATATAGCCTCCACATTGACTCTGTACCGGTACCCCCTGTATATAGCCTCCACATTGACTCTGTACCAGTACCCCCTGTATATAGCCTCCACATTGACTCTGTACCGGTACCCCCTGTATATAGCCTCACTATTGACTCTGTACCGGTACCCCCTGTATATAGCCTCCACATTGACTCTGTACCGGTACCCCCTGTATATAGCCTCCACATTGACTCTGTACCGGTACCCCCTGTATATAGCCTCCACATTGACTCTGTACCGGTACCCCCTGTATATAGCCTTCACATTGACTCTGTACCAGTACCCCCTGTATATAGCCTCCACATTGACTCTGTACCGGTACCCCCTGTATATAGCCTCCACATTGACTCTGTACCGGTACCCCCTGTATATAGCCTCCACATTGACTCTGTACCGGTACCCCCTGTATATAGCCTTCACATTGACTCTGTACCAGTACCCCCTGTATATAGCCTCCACATTGACTCTGTACCGGTACCCCCTGTATATAGCCTCCACATTGACTCTGTACCAGTACCCCCTGTATATAGCCTCCACATTGACTCTGTACCGGTAACCCCTGTATATAGTCTCCACATTGACTCTGTACCGGTACCCCCTGTATATAGCCTCCACATTGACTCTGTACCGGTACCCCCTGTATATAGCCTCCACATTGACTCTGTACCGGTACCCCCTGTATATAGCCTCCACATTGACTCTGTACCGGTACCCCCTGTATATAGCCTTCACATTGACTCTGTACCAGTACCCCCTGTATATAGCCTCCACATTGACTCTGTACCGGTACCCCCTGTATATAGCCTCCACATTGACTCTGTACCAGTACCCCCTGTATATAGCCTCCACATTGACTCTGTACCGGTAACCCCTGTATATAGTCTCCACATTGACTCTGTACCGGTACCCCCTGTATATAGCCTCCACATTGACTCTGTACCGGTACCCCCTGTATATAGCCTCCACATTGACTCTGTACCGGTACCCCCTGTATATAGTCTCCACATTGACTCTGTACCGGTACCCCCTGTATATAGCCTCCACATTGACTATGTACCGGTACCCCCTGTATATAGCCTCCACATTGACTCTGTACCAGTACCCCCTGTATATAGCCTCCACATTGACTCTGTACCGGTACCCCCTGTATATAGCCTCCACATTGACTCTGTACCGGTACCCTCTGTATATAGCCTCCACATTGACTCTGTACCGGTACCCCCTGTATATAGCCTCCACATTGACTCTGTACCGGTACCCCCTGTATATAGTCTCCACATTGACTCTGTACCGGTACCCCCTGTATATAGTCTCCACATTGACTCTGTACCATAATACCCTGTATATAGCCTCCACATTGACTCTGTGCCGGTACCCCCTGTATATAGCCTCCACATTGACTCTGTACCGGTACCCCCTGTATATAGCCTCCACATTGACTCTGTACCGGTACCCCCTGTATATAGCCTCCACATTGACTCTGTACCGGTACCCCCTGTATATAGCCTCCACATTGACTCTGTACCGGTACCCCCTGTATATAGCCTCCACATTGACTCTGTACCACTACACCTGTTGTATTCAGCATTTCACTGTAAGGTCTACTACACCTGTTGTATTCAGCATTTCACTGTAAGGTCTACTACACCTGTTGTATTCAGCATTTCACTGTGAGGTCTACTACACCTGTTGTATTCAGCATTTCACTGTAAGGTCTACTACACCTGTTGCATTCAGCATTTCACTATAAGGTCTACTACACCTGTTGTATTCAGCATTTCACTGTACGGTCTACTACACCCGTTGTATTCAGCATTTCACTGTGAGGTCTAATACACCTGTTGTATTCAGCATATCACTGTAAGGTCTACTATACCTGTTGTATTCAGCATTTCACTGTACGGTCTACTACACCTGTTGTATTCAGCATTTCACTGTAAGGTCTACTACACCTGTTGTATTCGGGCGCATGTGACTAATACAATTTGATTTGATTGGTTCCTGTACCTTTCCATAACCTTGTCCTAACCCCGTTCGGTTTCCTTCTCCCAGAGTGATCGATCTGGGGGTCATGATTCCATGCGACAGGATATTGAGGGAAGCCATCGACTGCAAAGCAGGTGTGTTGACATGAACCTTGTGGCTTATCAGTTCCACTGTACTGTAGCTCTGCTTTAATCAATAGGATTAACCTGGTCCCAGATCAGTCTGGGCTGTCTGACGGGGTGGCACTAGGACAGTAAGTGGTGAATAACCTGGTCCCAGATCAGTCTGGGCTGTCTGACGGGGTGGCACTAGGACAGTAAGTGGTGATTAACCTGGTCCCAGATCAGTCTGGGCTGTCTGACGGGGTGGCACTAGGAGGTGATTAACCTGGTCCCAGATCAGTTTGGGCTGTCTGACGGGGTGGCACTAGGAGGTGATTAACCTGGTTCCAGAACAGTTTGGGCTGTCTGACGGGGTGGCACTAGGAGGTGATTAACCTGGTCCCAGATCAGTTTGGGCTGTCTGACGGGGCAGCACTAGGAGGTGATTAACCTGGTCCCAGATCAGTTTGGGCTGTCTGACGGGGCAGCACTAGGAGGTGATTAACCTGGTCCCAGATCAGTTTGGGCTGTCTGACGGGGCGGCACTAGGAGGTGATTAACCTGGTTCCAGAACAGTTTGGGCTGTCTGACGGGGCAGCACTAGGAGGTGATTAACCTGGTCCCAGATCAGTTTGGGCTGTCTGACGGGGCAGCACTAGGAGGTGATTAACCTGGTCCCAGATCAGTTTGGGCTGTCTTGCCAACTGCTTGGAGGTGGAGTTGGCTATAAACCTCAGACAGATCTGGGACCAGGCTAGAGAAGGAGTAGGATTGGTTGGAGTTGGCTATAAACCACAGACAGATCTGGGACCAGGCTAGAGAAGGAGTAGGATTGGTTGGAGTTGGCTATAAACCTCAGACAGATCTGGGACCAGGCTAGAGAAGGAGTAGGATTGGTTGGAGTTGGCTATAAACCACAGACAGACCTGGGACCAGGCTAGAGAAGGAGTAGGATTGGTTGGAGTTGGCTATAAACCACAGACAGATCTGGGACCAGGCTAGAGAAGGAGTAGGATTGGTTGGAGTTGGCTATAAACCTCAGACAGACCTGGGACCAGGCTAGAGAAGGAGTAGGATTGGTTGGAGTTGGCTATAAACCACAGACAGATCTGGGACCAGGCTAGAGAAGGAGTAGGATTGGTTGGAGTTGGCTATAAACCTCAGACAGATCTGGGACCAGGCTAGAGAAGGAGTAGGATTGGTTGGAGTTGGCTATAAACCACAGACAGATCTGGGACCAGGCTAGAGAAGGAGTAGGATTGGTTGGAGTTGGCTATAAACCACAGACAGACCTGGGACCAGGCTAGAGAAGGAGTAGGATTGGGACTGAAATCAGAGATGGAATGAGTGAACTGCTCTTTGAGAAGTAGTCCCTCCAGCTGAACTTCCTGTGTATCCCTCCGCCCTACAGACATCATCGGTCTGTCTGGCCTCATCACGCCCTCACTGGATGAGATGATCTACGTTGCCAAGGAGATGGAGCGGCTTGGGATGAAGACCCCACTGCTGATCGGAGGGGCCACCACCTCCAAGTAAGACACACAGACACCATGACCTTTCAACTCGCTACTTCCTGGCCCCTTGTTGACCCTGTGTCTGATGTGATGCGTCTCTCAACACACACCGTCATTATCTTCACCGTGACCTTTCACCTCGCTACTTCCTGGCCCTGTGTCTGATGTGATGCCTCTGTGTGTAACAGGACCCACACGGCAGTGAAGATCGCTCCCCGTTACAGCTGTCCTGTGGTGCATGTTCTGGATGCTTCCAGGAGTGTGGTGGTGGTACGTACACTGACTAGACACTACACTGACTAGACACTACACTTCCTGTTCTCACTTAGTACAGCCCACACTACACTGACTAGACGCACTACACTTCCTGTTCTCACTTAGTATAGCCTACACTACACTGACTAGACACACTACACTTCCTGTTCTCACTTAGTACAGCCCGCACTACACTGAATAGACACACTGCACTGACTAGACACTACACTTCCTGTTCTCACTTAGTACAGCCCACACTACACTGACTAGACACTACACTTCCTGTTATCACTTAGTACAGCCCACACTATACTGACTAGACGCACTACACTTCCTGTTCTCACTTAGTACAGCCCACACTACACCGACTAGACACACTACACTTCCTGTTCTCACTTAGTACAGCCCACACTACACTTCCTGTCAGTAGATACTGTAGTCCTCACTTAGTACAGCCCACACTACACTTCCTGTCAGTAGTTGCTGTGGTCCTCACCTAGGAAGTGTAGTGTGGGCTGTACTAAGTGAGGACCACAGCATCTACTGACAGGAAGTGTAGTGTGGGCTGTACTAAGTGAGGACCACAGCATCTACTGACAGGAAGTGTAGTGTGGGCTGTACTAAGTGAGGACCACAGCATCTACTGACAGGAAGTGTAGTGTGGGCTGTACTAAGTGAGGACCACAGCATCTACTGACAGGAAGTGTAGTGTGGGCTGTACTAAGTGAGGACCACAGTATCTACTGACAGGAAGTGTAGTGTGGGCTGTACTAAGTGAGGACCACAGTATCTACTGACAGGAAGTGTAGTGTGGGCTGTACTAAGTGAGGACCACAGTATCTACTGACAGGAAGTGTAGTGTGGGCTGTACTAAGTGAGGACCACAGCATCTACTGGCTGTACATGACACTTGTCAGTGTCCTCAGCTGTTAGATGAGCCTCCGTGTTGTTGTCTCTGTCAGTGTCCTCTGTGTTGTCTCTGTCAGTGTCCTCTGTGTTGTCTCTGTCAGTGTCCTCCGTGTTGTTGTCTCTGTCAGTGTCCTCCGTGTTGTCTCTGTCAGTGTCCTCCGTGTTGTCTCTGTCAGTGTCCTCTGTGTTGTTGTCTCTGTCAGTGTCCTCCGTGTTGTCTCTGTCAGTGTCCTCTGTGTTGTTGTCTCTGTCAGTGTCCTCTGTGTTGTTGTCTCTGTCAGTGTCCTCTGTGTTGTCTCTGTCAGTGTCCTCTGTGTTGTCTCTGTCAGTGTCCTCCGTGTTGTTGTCTCTGTCAGTGTCCTCCGTGTTGTCTCTGTCAGTGTCCTCTGTGTTGTCTCTGTCAGTGTCCTCTGTGTTGTTGTCTCTGTCAGTATCCTCTGTGTTGTTGTCTCTGTCAGTGTCCTCTGTGTTGTTGTCTCTGTCAGTGTCCTCCGTGTTGTCTCTGTCAGTGTCCTCCGTGTTGTTGTCTCTGTCAGTGTCCTCTGTGTTGTCTCTGTCAGTGTCCCCCGTGTTGTTGTCTCTGTCAGTGTCCTCCGTGTTGTCTCTGTCAGTGTCCTCTGTGTTGTTGTCTCTGTCAGTGTCCTCCGTGTTGTTGTCTCTGTCAGTGTCCTCTGTGTTGTCTCTGTCAGTGTCCTCCGTGTTGTTGTCTCTGTCAGTGTCCTCTGTGTTGTTGTCTCTGTCAGTGTCCTCTGTGTTGTCTCTGTCAGTGTCCTCTGTGTTGTTGTCTCTGTCAGTGTCCTCCGTGTTGTCTCTGTCAGTGTCCTCCGTGTTGTTGTCTCTGTCAGTGTCCTCCGTGTTGTTGTCTCTGTCAGTGTCCTCCGTGTTGTTGTCTCTGTCAGTGTCCTCTGTGTTGTCTCTGTCAGTGTCCTCCGTGTTGTTGTCTCTGTCAGTGTCCTCTGTGTTGTTGTCTCTGTCAGTGTCCTCCGTGTTGTCTCTGTCAGTGTCCTCTGTGTTGTTGTCTCTGTCAGTGTCCTCCGTGTTGTCTCTGTCAGTGTCCTCCGTGTTGTTGTCTCTGTCAGTGTCCTCTGTGTTGTTGTCTCTCCAGTGTTCTCAGCTGCTAGATGAGCCTCCTTGTTGTTGTCTCTGTCAGTGTCCTCCGTGTTGTCTCTGTCAGTGTCCTCTGTGTTGTTGTCTCTGTCAGTGTCCTCTGTGTTGTTGTCTCTGTCAGTGTCCTCCGTGTTGTCTCTGTCAGTGTCCTCCGTGTTGTTGTCTCTCCAGTGTTCCCAGCTGCTAGATGAGCCTCCTTGTTGTTGTCTCTCCAGTGTCCTCCGTGTTGTTGTCTCTCCAGTGTCCTCCGTGTTGTTGTCTCTCCAGTGTTCCCAGCTGCTAGATGAGCCTCCTTGTTGTTGTCTCTCCAGTGTCCTCCGTGTTGTTGTCTCTCCAGTGTCCTCTGTGTTGTTGTCTCTCCAGTGTCCTCCGTGTTGTTGTCTCTCCAGTGTCCTCTTGTTGTTGTCTCTCCAGTGTCCTCTGTGTTGTTGTCTCTCCAGTGTCCTCTGTGTTGTTGTCTCTCCAGTGTCCTCTGTGTTGTTGTCTCTCCAGTGTCCTCTGTGTTGGTTGTCTCTCCAGTGTCCTCTGTGTTGTTGTCTCTCCAGTGTCCTCTGTGTTGTTGTCTCTCCAGTGTCCTCTGTGTTGTTGTCTCTCCAGTGTCCTCTGTGTTGTTGTCTCTCCAGTGTCCTCTGTGTTGTTGTCTCTCCAGTGTCCTCTGTGTTGTTGTCTCTCCAGTGTTCCCAGCTGCTAGATGAGCCTCCTTGTTGTTGTCTCTCCAGTGTCCTCTGTGTTGTTGTCTCTCCAGTGTCCTCTGTGTTGTTGTCTCTCCAGTGTCCTCTGTGTTGTTGTCTCTCCAGTGTCCTCTGTGTTGTTGTCTCTCCAGTGTCCTCTGTGTTGTTGTCTCTCCAGTGTCCTCTGTGTTGTTGTCTCTCCAGTGTCCTCTGTGTTGTTGTCTCTCCAGTGTCCTCCGTGTTGTTGTCTCTCCAGTGTCCTCTGTGTTGTTGTCTCTCCAGTGTCCTCCGTGTTGTTGTCTCTCCAGTGTCCTCTGTGTTGTCTCTCCAGTGTCCTCTGTGTTGTTGTCTCTCCAGTGTCCTCCGTGTTGTTGTCCTCTCCAGTGTCCTCTGTGTTATTGTCTCTCCAGTGTCCTCTGTGTTGTTGTCTCTCCAGTGTCCTCCGTGTTGTTGTCTCTCCAGTGTCCTCCGTGTTGTTGTCTCTCCAGTGTCCTCTGTGTTGTCTCTCCAGTGTCCTCTGTGTTGTTGTCTCTCCAGTGTCCTCTGTGTTGTTGTCTCTCCAGTGGTCCTCTGTGTTGTTGTCTCTCCAGTGTCCTCTGTGTTGTTGTCTCTCCAGTGTCCTCCGTGTTGTTGTCTCTCCAGTGTCCTCTGTGTTGTCTCTCCAGTGTCCTCTGTGTTGTCTCTCCAGTGTCCTCTGTGTTGTTGTCTCTCCAGTGTCCTCTGTGTTGTCTCTCCAGTGTCCTCTGTGTTGTGTCTCTCCAGTGTCCTCTGTGTTGTTGTCTCTCCAGTGTCCTCTGTGTTGTTGTCTCTCCAGTGTCCTCTGTGTTGTTGTCTCTCCAGTGTCCTCCGTGTTGTTGTCTCTCCAGTGTCCTCTGTGTTGTTGTCTCTCCAGTGTCCTCTTGTCCTCTGTGTTGTTGTCTCTCCAGTGTCCTCTGTGTTGTTGTCTCTCCAGTGTCCTCTGTGTTGTTGTCTCTCCAGTGTCCTCTGTGTTGTTGTCTCTCCAGTGTCCTCTGTGTTGTCTCTCCAGTGTCCTCTGTGTTGTTGTCTCTCCAGTGTCCTCTGTGTTGTTGTCTCTCCAGTGTCCTCTGTGTTGTTGTCTCTCCAGTGTCCTCTGTGTTGTTGTCTCTCCAGTGTCCTCTGTGTTGTTGTCTCTCCAGTGTCCTCTGTGTTGTTGTCTCTCCAGTGTCCTCTGTGTTGTCTCTCCAGTGTCCTCTGTGTTGTCTCTCCAGTGCCCTCTGTGTTGTTGTCTCTCCAGTGTCCTCTGTGTTGTTGTCTCTCCAGTGTCCTCTGTGTTGTTGTCTCTCCAGTGTCCTCTGTGTTGTCTCTCCAGTGTCCTCTGTGTTGTCTCTCCAGTGTCCTCTGTGTTGTCTCTCCAGTGTCCTCTGTGTTGTTGGTCTCTCCAGTGTCCTCTGTGTTGTCTCTCCAGTGTCCTCTGTGTTGTCTCTCCAGTGTCCTCTGTGTTTGTCTCTCCAGTGTTCCCAGCTGCTAGATGAGCCTCCTTGTTGTTGTCTCTCCAGTGTCCTCTGTGTTGTCTCTCCAGTGTCCTCTGTGTTGTTGTCTCTCCAGTGTCCTCTGTGTTGTTGTCTCTCCAGTGTCCTCTGTGTTGTTGTCTCTCCAGTGTTCCCAGCTGCTAGATGAGCCTCCTTGTTGTTGTCTCTCCAGTGTCCCTCTGTGTTGTTGCTCTCCAGTGTCCTCTGTGTTGTTGTCTCTCCAGTGTCCTCTGTGTTGTTGTGCCTCTCCAGTGTCCTCTGTGTTGTTGTCTCTCCAGTGTTCCCAGCTGCTAGAATGACCTCCTTGGTGTGTCTCTCCAGTGTCTCTGTGTTGTCTCTCCGAGTGTCCTCTGTGTTGTCTCTCCAGTGGTCCTCTGTGTTGTCCTCTCCGTGTCCTCTGTGTTGTCTCTCCAGTGTTCCTCTGTGTCTGTATCTCCAGTGTCCCTCTGTGTGTGTCCCTTCCAGGTGTCCTCTGTGTTGTCTCTCAGAATGTCCCTCTGTGTTGTCTCTTCCACGTTGTCCTGCTGTGTCTCTCCATGTCCTCTATCTCTCCAGTGGTCCTCCCCTGTGTTGTCTCTCCAGTGCCCCTCATGTGTTGGTCTCTCCAGTGCCTCTGTGTTGTGCCTCTCCAAGTGGTCCTCTGTGTTGTCTCTCCAGGTGGTCCTCTCTGTTTGTCTCTCCAGTGTCCTCTGTGTTGATCTCATCCCAGTGGTCCTCTGTGTTGTTGTCTCTTCCAGTGTCCTCTAGTGTATGTCTCTCCAGTGGTCCCCTCTTGTGTTGTCTCTCCAAGTGTCCTCTGTGTTGTTCCTCTCCAGTGTCCCTCTGTGCTATGTTGTCTCTCCAGTGTCCATCTGTGGTTATGTCTCTTCCAGTGTCCTCTGTGTTTGTCTCTCGTGTCTCTAGTGTGTATCTCTGTGTCTGTGTTTGTCTCTCCAGTGTCCTCTGTGTTGTTGTCTCTCCAGTGTCCTCTGTGTTGTTGTCTCTCCAGTGTCCTCTGTGTTGTCTCTCCAGTGTCCTCTGTGTTGTCTCTCCGTGTCCTCTGTGTTGTTCTCTCCAGTGTCCTCTGTTGTTGTCTCTCCAGTGTCCTCTGTGTTGTTGTCTCTCCAGTGTCCTCTGTGTGTTGTCTCTCCAGTGTCCTCTGTGTTGTCTCTCCAGTGTCCTCTGTGTTGTCTCTCCAGTGTCCTCTGTGTTGTCTCTCCAGTGTCCTCTGTGTTGTCTCTCCAGTGCCTCTGTGTTGTCTCTCCAGTGTCCTCTGTGTTGTCTCTCAGTGTCCTCTGGTTGTTGTCTCTCCAGTGTCCTCTGTGTTGTTGTCTCTCCAGTGTCCTCTGTTGTCTCTCCAGTGTCCTCTGTGTTGTCTCTCCAGTGTCTCTGTGTTGTCTCTCAGTGTCCTCTGTGGTTGTCTCTCCAGTGTCCTCTGTGTTTGTCCTCCAGTGTCCTCTGTGTTGTTGTCTCTCCATGTCCTCTGTGTTGTCTCTCAGTGTCCTCTGTGTTGTCTCTCCAGTGTCCTCTGTGTTGTCTCTCCAGTGTCCTCTGTGTTTGTCTCTCCAGTGGTCCTCTGTGTTGTCCTCTCCAGTGTCCTCTGTGTTGTCTCTCCAGTGTCCTCTGTGTTGTCTCTCCAGTGTCCTCTTGTGTTGTCTCTCCAGTGTCCTCTGTGTTTGTCTCTCCAGTGTCCTCTGTGTTGTCTCTCCAGTGTCCTCTGTGTTGTCTCTCCAGTGTCCTCTGTGTTGTCTCTCCAGTGTCCTCTGTGTTGTCTCTCCAGTGTCCTCTGTGTTGTCTCTCCAGTGTCCTCTGTGTTGTCTCTCCAGTGTCCTCTGTGTTTGTCTCTCCAGTGTCCTCTGTGTTGTCTCTCCAGTGTCCTCTGTGTTGTCTCTCCAGTGTCCTCTGTGTTGTCTCTCCAGTGTCCTCTGTGTTGTCTCTCCAGTGTCCTCTGTGTTGTCTCTCCAGTGTCCTCTGTGTTGTCTCTCCAGTTCCTCGTGTTTCCCTCTGTGTCCTCCAGTGTCCTCGGTGTTGTCTCCTCCAGTGTCCTCTGTGTGTGGTCTCTCCAGTGTCCTCTGTGTTGTCTCTCCAGTGTCCTCTGTGTTGTCTCTCCAGTGTCCTCTGTGTTGTTGTCTCTCCAGTGTCCTCTGTGTTGTCTCTCCAGTGTCCTCTGTGTTGTCTCTCCAGTGTCCTCTGTGTTGTTGTCTCTCCAGTGTCCTCTTTTGTCTCTCCAGTGTCTCTTGTGTTGTCTCTCCAGTGTCCTCTGTTGTTGTCTCTCCAGTGTCCTCTGTGTGTTGTCTCTCCAGTGTCCTCTGTGTTGTCTCTCCAGTGTCCTCTGTGTTGTCTCTCCAGTGTCCTCTGTGTTGTCTCTCCAGTGTCCCTCTGTGTTGTTGTCTCTCCAGTGTCCTCTGTGTTGTTGTCTCTCCAGTGTCCTCTGTGTTGTCTCTCCAGTGTCCTCTGTGTTGTCTCTCCAGTGTCCTCTGTGTTGTCTCTCTCCAGTGGTCCTCATGTGTTTGTTCTCTCCAGTAGGTCCTCAGTGGGGTGTTGTCTCTGCCAGTGTCCTCTGTGTTGTCCTCTCCAGTGTCCTCTGTGTTGTCTCTCCAGTGTCTGCTGTGTTGTCTCTCGCAGTGTCCTCTGTGTTGTCTCTCACAGTGTCCTTTGATTCTCTCCAGTGTCCTCTGTGTTGTCTCTCACAGTGTCCGTCTGTGTTGTCATCCTTCCCAGTGTCCTCTGTGTTGTCTCTCCAGTGTCCCTCCTGTGTTGTTGTCCTCTCCAGTGTCCCTCTGGGTTGTCCTCTTCCAGTGTCCTTCTGTGTTGTCTCTCCAGTTGTCCTCTGTGTTGTGTCTCTCCAGTGGTTCTCTGTGTTGTCTCTCCAGTGTCCTCTGTGTTGTCTCTCCAGTGTCCTCTGTGTTGTCTCTCCAGTGTTCCCAGCTGCTAGATGAGAATGTGAAGGAAGAGTTTTTGAGGAGACGACAGAGGAGTACGAAGACATCAGACAGGACCACTATGACCTCTCTAAAGGTGAGGAACACACACACACACACACACACACACCTAACACACACACTGGACCACTACAACACTCTCAAATCATTGGATGAAATCTAGGGCTCTGTATTAGGAACAGACTGTCCAGTTCTGGAACAGTCTAGAAGGGAGGAGTTGTTCCAGTCTAACAGACTGTCCTGTTCTGGAACAGTCTAGAAGGGAGGAGTTGTTCCAGTCTAACAGACGGTCCTGTTCTGGAACAGTCTAGAAGGGAGGAGTTGTTCCAGTCTAACAGACTGTCCTGTTCTGGAACAGTCTAGAAGGGAGGAGTTGTTCCAGTCTAACAGACTGTCCTGTTCTGGAACAGTCTAGAAGGTAGGAGTTGTTCTAGTCTAACAGACTGTCCTGTTCTGGAACAGTCTAGAAGGTAGGAGTTGTTCTAGTCTAACAGACTGTCCTGTTCTGGAACAGTCTAGAAGGTAGGAGTTGTTCTAGTCTAACAGACTGTCCTGGAACAGTCTAGAAGGTAGGAGTTGTTCTAG